>NW_005843189.1:147715-159239 GCF_000455745.1 Alligator sinensis
AGGCCTCCCCCCCCCACCCCCGGCCTTGTGGGTGGGTCCAGGGGTGAGCCAAAAGTCCAATATCCACTCCTATACTTCTGTGCTACAGCTTGGTGCTCCCCCCCCCCACACACACACGTTTTTTATCCCAGTCGGGTGCTGTTGCTGAGTTTTGACCCTCAGCTGTGGTAATTGAGAGATGTTTAAGAGTAGTTAAAACCTTGATGTTAG
Organism: Alligator sinensis; assembly: GCF_000455745.1. Taxonomy (NCBI): domain Eukaryota; kingdom Metazoa; phylum Chordata; order Crocodylia; family Alligatoridae; genus Alligator; species Alligator sinensis. The sequence continues at coordinate 147,926 of NW_005843189.1, forward strand.
AACAAATGTTTGATTCTAGCTCTTGAATAGCCTCTGAACTTGAAATAAGTTCATTTTAAAGGAGTCACAGGTGTTGATGAAGTATGTTTGCTTGGCTGTAGCTGTTGCAAGTGTCACTTGTGAGAAGTTGTGAAATGATTGTTGAAAATACATAAGGGATTTCTTTCGAAGAGATTCTGTGCATCTTCAATACAAACCAAAAAGATCTCTCTTAATAACCTTGCAAATAATATCCCTGTATATAGAAAGAATACATGAGCATTACAAAATTGGGAGTCTTTACTAGTTTATGGGAAGGTAATAATTATATACCAGTGGTAACTGTGACACATTATAGAAGTAAAAAAAAATATCTTGAATTGAAATGACCTGCCAAACTATGTTAATTGGTGCCTTAAGCCTTTGATATGTGGTGGGGTTTTTTTAGTTCATGTATTTTTAATCTAATTAATATTCTGTGTTTGTATGCCAACTTGCAAGTCAACAAGACAATGGAGAACAACTAGTAATATGATAGGGTGCCCTGTTCCAGAAGAAGTTATCTATTCAAAAGCATGACTGAGTGAGCTCTGTTTTGAGAATTTCAAAGAGGTACTAATAATATGTATGAAATTCTTAATAGAGTTATTGTGTGCAAGGTGCATGTATGTATACCTTACATAATTTCAAAATAATTCTTGGAAACAAGAAAGTGCAGATTAGAAAATAATCAATTTAAATGAGCAGATCATAACAAATTGATTTTAAAAAAATAAGGTGTGTGTTGAGATCAACTGCCACTGACCTAATTGTATCAGAGCCAAAAGATAAGATAATATACAACACACTAATACAAATTCTTGATGCCGGAACACTATGTAGTAAAGGGGACACACAAATAAAGATGTCCTGGAATATAACTTGAAATCATCTGTCTCAAATTTAGAGAATGATAGGCTTGAGATTCTGTGTAAATTGGGAGATGAAACCAAGGGTCTTGTTATGATTTGAGGCCTCTAATATGTTTTGGTATGTATTTTTTTAATATTAAGTAAAGAGCAATAGCAATGTTAGGGCAGCTAAGCTTATATTTTACCTAGCTTTTATTTTAGGAGCTTTTCTGTATTTGCTTTGAGACATCCTCTAAAGTGGGGTTATTTGCCTGGCCCCAGATATCCATATTGAGAGAGCTTTCTTCTTTTGGGAGTAAATTTCTATCTTCAGGCTTCAAAACTTTTGGTAAAGTAGCTATTGAAGCATTCCTTCAAAAACAAGGCATAGCAAGCCTCCTTTCCAAAGTATTGCAGAGAAATTGGTGTGCTGATATGGTATGACCAGTGTATTAAAGAACTGAAGAGTGTTTGGTAGGAAACAGAAGAACAGAGTTGTAAGAGGAGAAGAATTAAGTCAGTGTCTGGAACTCAAGGTATGGGTTCAGTTTCCATTCTGCCCCTAATTTTGGTGACCTAGTGAAAGATTGCTAAATTTTCTGTGCCTCCATTCCCCATTTTTTTTAAATGGGACTTGTAATCTCCTTTAACCCTTAATTCATGTCCCACTGTTAGCTTTGTACAATGCCTAAATATGAGGCTTTAATCTTGGTTGGATATTCTAAGTGCTAGAGCAGTATTACAGTACTGTGCTGTTCTTCAAGACACTTTCGTGGGTGCTGTGGCATTGGCTCAGGCACTGCCACTGCTATTGTCACCTCAGCCAGGTGAAACTGCCCTGCCTGTCTCTATTTCCAGGAGGTACATATGCAGCTGGACCAGAAAGCAGCTACAGCAAGCCTGTTGCAGGCTGCCACAGCCCCTTTCCAATTCCTGTAGACACGTTCTGGAAACACAGGTGCACAGGGAAATTGCACCTGGCCATGGCAGTGCAACAATCTGGAGATAAAGTAGGTAAACTGGGATTTTGAAATAGTGGTTTTTTCCAGGGTACTGCCAAATTTAGATTCAATACATGTCTCCATGACTTCCCTAAAAAGGTTGAGAACCACTGTGCTACAGTGACACACATCTGTTTCAATTTTTGTAGTCTTTTTGCTACAAAAAAGTGTTTTGAAATGCTAAACCAGCAATATAGCATAGTAATTTTAATTGATATAAATTGAAGACAGTTTGAGTTTTGCATGCCTTTTTTTGGGCACAGAACATATGCGAGAACCATAGAGAAGAAGGACTGGAAGTGACATCCATAGGTCATCCAGTCCACCCTCCTATCTGAGGTAGGGTCATCCCTATCCAAACCATCCTATATAAATCTATAATCTATCTTCTCAGTAAGGCTACTGTCAGCCCTAATACAATACAAGACATAACACCCTAACCTCTACAGATAAAGCAGGGGAACCACAGGAGCCAACATCCTGTTCCTTTAAACAGTAATTAATATATGTTCAAGAAATCCCAGATAAAGAGCCACTTCCTCTACTGCAGAGGAAGGCAGAAGCCCCCAGAGTCCATACTAGTATGAGCATGGGGTAAAATTCCCTCCTGCCCCCAAATATGGCAGTTCACACGACTGAATGGAGGGGCAAGGCTCTCTAGCCCCAAACCTTTGGCTTTAAGTCCCAGCAGATGCACAGGTACACTCCAGTTAAAATCCCCAACTTGGCTGCAGCCAACACCCAATGCTTCAGAGGAAGGCTTTAAAAAAAAAAAAAAAAAAAAAACCCTGACAGGTAGCAGAAAGGGAAGTGGGGGGCAGAATTCCCTCCCACCCCCATGCAGCAACCAGCAAAGCCCAGAAGCATGGGAAATACTCATAGTAGAAATATGAGGCATCTCTATGCCTACATAGTCCCTGACCAGTGGTTGTCCAAACTCTTCCTGAACACCTCCAGTGATGGAAACTCCACAACTTCCCTAGCCAGTCTCTTCCACTGTCTCATTGTTCTGACAGTGAAGAATTTTTTCCTTATATTCAGTCTATGCCTACTTTGTTGCAACTTCAAGCCATTGGTCCACATCCTTCAGCAAGAGAGAGAAGGTGTTCTTCCTCCTCTTTAGGGAAGCCCTTTAGGTATTTGAAGAAGCTGTCTCCTTTACCCTATCCTCATATGACTTGCTTTCCGAGCCCTTTATCATCTTTGCCTACCTCTAGACCTTCTCTAACTTCTCCATGTCCTTTTTATAGTGTTCAGTGTTGGTCTCCACATTTTACTTTAGATGATGCCTAACCAGTGCCAAGCAGAGAGGTACTGTCACCTTCCATGTGTTGCACCTAACAATTCGTTTGATGCATCTACCTTTTGTGCAGTTGAATCATGCTGCAGAATCATATTGAGTCTGTGATCTACCAAGGCTCTCAGATCCTTCTCCATAGTTGCATTTAAATTTAAGAAGTCCATAGAAGTTCCAAGTTGAAATGAGCTGTTTTTGTTTCTCACCAGAATACCTGTCATGATTTAAGGTGTTGGCACAATATGGCCTTTTCTGAAGGTGATGTGCATAGTAGAATTGTTTTATTGGTATCTTACATAGCAGGGGGTAAGAAAAAGTGTAGTACAACATTTAAATTATAACCAGTGAAATGCTATATTATCAGACTTTGTTAAGTTTGTGTAAATAGGCATAACAAGTATAACTACATCTATATATAGACATCTTACTCACATGGTAAGACAGGATATTCTTACTCGGTGGATAGCATGGTGAGTTAGCGTTGAGATGTCTCACATGACTGATAATGCAGAAGTTTGTCTTATAAGAAAAGGCTTATTAATGATGTGGGAAGGACAAATAATGTCAGACAAAGAGAAAATAAGATTAAGATAGATATTTTGGGAGGCAGGAGAATTACACAAAGTACGGGGGGGTGAATTTAGTAGCTATTATATTGCGTTATATAGGAAGTTGGAATATTATGAGAGAGAAGAATTGATATATGGTAGAAAAAATTTTTAAAAATATGTTAAGTTATGAAGCCGTGACCCTTGGACAGAGAAGCCAAAGTAAAATGGGCATTAAAGAGAGATTGAGGCATATGGTACAAGGGGGGCATTGCCTCTTTAACATGTAATTAAACTACTGAACTTGTTAAATAAAAATACTGAAACCATCAGACGCCTCTTTTTAAGAGGGTGATTCAAAGCCCAGTGATGTGAGTGCAAATGCTTCCATTAATATCAGTGGTCTTTGACAAAGTCAAAGGACAACCAAAACGGTTGGTTCCACATATGTAGTTAACTGGGGATTGAGATTTGTGAGTTATCAATGAATATAAGCGTGATTAAAATACTAATTGGATAGGAAGTAAAAGTGCGTTAGAGGAAATACGTTGTACAGTGACCAACTGAGTGTGGAAATAGAAGTAGTATGACTTAAAGTGAATAGGAGTGACTCAGATACCATGGCTACTGGAGCGGATATTGCCTACTTATGAATAAGGTGACATTAAGAAACTACTGGAGCACTCCACTTTGGTTCTGAGAAACATTTCAAAATGATGACTAATGCTCTTGACTTGTCTGTAGACTTAAGCCAAGGCACACTGACAGTCTGACACACAACCAGATACCAGCTGATGACAAAAAGGAAGCATTTTCCTAATAATTTTATGTATCCTATTTTACAGCTTAAATCTCTGGGCTTATTGTTTGGTGTCAATGCTTTTGTAATTTTGTTGTGAAAGATTTTGGCAAAATTATGCTAAAAATATGAGGACTAAGACTTTTCAAGATTCCTAAAGGGTTTTCAGGCCTCTGGTTTCCATTAAAATTCATAGGAATTAAGTACCCAAATCTCCAATGCGGAGTTGTAAGTCTCATCCAAGGAGTAAAGCAAAATATTTTTGTACAAACTTGCTAGTTTGGCACATTCTGACATATGCAGGACTGCTGATTTTTAATACTTACATGGGAGTTTTGACAATTCTAATACCTAGTGAAGATTTTTTTTACTCTTTGTTCTCTTGAGCTCCATACTGTCTTATTTCAGTGCGGCATGAGAGACCACGTTCTAAGACCTGTGAACAGAAATACCATTCGACTTAGCAGAGCACAGTTTGTCTTTCAGAGGTAAAACATTTTAGTTCTAAGCAGTGGTGTTTTTGAGTGCGCTTCAGAGAGGATGCAGCTGTGGCTTATGTGAGAAACCAGTATTTCTTGAGTAGCAATGTCAGGATTGTGTATAAGAGGATAAGGGCAGCTGCTGTCCCTCTGTGGTTTTACAAAAAAAAAATTATTGTCCATGGCAGAGAGCCTGAACCTGGCAGTTTGTCTAACCTCCTGATTCATGGCCTTGGCTATGTTTTCTTCAGACTCTATGAATGTTTCAGATTTCATTTTGATTACCTTCATCTTCAACTGCTGTAATTTTTGTTTTAAACTCTTCTGTGTAGAGTTTTGACAGCTTGACATCTCTTCTCTTTTACCTGATGCATTTGAACTGTGCAAATTTGAGGTTTTTGGTGCAGTGGGCAAACTAAAAAATTGGAAAGCTTGCGATTAAACCAAACACAAACTTTTTGGTGTTTTGTGCTGATACAAAAACAGTTCTTAGGATGAAAGAAACCTCCCAATTTGTCCCAAAGCAAACGAGTAAGCAAATATTGGTTCCATTTGGGTCATTTTTAATAAGCAAAGCAGTATGAAGGAAGGGGCTGTACTTAATTGCCAAGTACCTCCGGCGGTTAAGGCACTTTAGTACTTGCTAAAATGTAGTTGGTGGTGCTTCTCAAGTGCTATGGTAGTGCTATGGGTGCTTATGACTTGCTGTCTGCTACAAGGTCTTGGCTGACTCTGACAATCAGTCACAGGGAAGCTGACCCTGGTTCAACAAAAACTGTAAGGATGTCAAAGAGCTTGTGGGAATTTTCTCCTTTTTACTTTTATGAATAGGGCCTAAAAGAAAGGCAGTGTGATGCAGGAGAAGGCATCTGCATTCCTTTTCCTCTCGGTGCTTCTGTGGCATGTCAGCAAGCTTAATAATACAGTTCTCCCATCAATATCACAGCAGATCCCACAAGTAGAAGCAATGGAGTTAAATGGTAGGGCAGACAAAAAGGTAAAAAAAACCCCAACAACCAGATTGGAAATTAAGTCACTGCTGAAAGTAGAACGCAAAGGCTGGAAGTGTCATATTGCTACGAGGTGCTGAATGTGACATCTGAAGAAAACCATTGCCAGAACCAAGAGGAAAGTATTTACAAATAGATAATATATGTTAGAATGATCTGGCCATTGTAGAAACTTGATGGGATGTATTTTATGACTGACACACTAATCTGTAACTACAGCATATAGTGTACAAGAGAATGGAAAAATAGGGGCAGTGAAGGTAACATTTAAAAGGTAAGTGAGGGAGAGAATTTAGATCACAGGATTTTGAGAGTCTATGGTTTAAAAATCTAATGATTGAAAAAGATTCTGGTGGCTCTTTTACAGACCATCTAATCTTGTTAACAAACAAAATGAGCTGGTCCTTAAAATTCTTTCTGTAATGTATAGGAAGAAAAACTATGCTGGGAGACCTTTGCTGGACAACTTGCACAGTCAGTAACTAAATCATCATAATTTATCTTTAGAAACTTTTTAATATAGAAAAGCTCATCCTTTGCATAGGATAACTTTAATATGGGTTTTCATTCTTCTTTAGGCAAATAATTGATCATAGACCTAAATATTAACTGTTATACTACTGCTTATAAACTGGTAATATTTACTTTTTGCAAATGGAATATGGCATTAACTGGTAATATGTGTAATTTGCAAAGGGCTATTTTTTTTCCAAAGGTTAAAGCCATTCTCAGCTTAATTGACTGGGAAAATTAAAGTGGGAAGTGTTAACAAAAACTGGGGATTGTCCAAGGATATCCTACAGGATGTCCAAAATCCATGATTCCATAGATATGAAAAAAGTTACAGAGGGCGAGAAGCCATCCTGGTTACAGGGAGATATAGAAACAATAGTGAAAGTTAGTATATTAAAGGATGTAAGAGGCAAGCATTTTGTGGGTAATAATCTTTTTATTGGACCAATTGCATGGCTGGGATAACGTTAGACAAGCCTTTGCAGGCAAGGCATTCTTCATCAAGACCCCAGTCTAGTTCTTATATTTAAAAAGATGATTTGGAGACTGTCACTGCCAAAGCCTGGTAAAGTAATAAATTGTTACTTAGTAGACTATTCTCAACAAAGAATTGGGCCTAAAAAATAACGCTAGTCAGCATAGTTTAATGGAACACAAGTCTTGTCAAACAAACCATTATAATCCGATCCAAAAAAGTCTGTTTCAAGGTAAATGTGACGTAGTATACTTAAATTTCCCCATTTGACTTAATTAAAACTATTGTGTAGTTTTTAAAGTCTTATGTTATATGGAATTGGGAAAGCATATGCTAAAGTACAAATTGGCTTACTGACAGATCTCAAGCATAGTTGTTAAAAGGGAGGGGTCAATGATCAGTGTATTTCTAGTTAAGTTCCCTCAGCGATCCCTCTTCCTCTTGTTCCAGAACTAATTTTCATAAGCTATATTCATGGTAACTTACAATTTTTTTATGGCAAAGTTTGAATATGACAAAGCTTGGTGGCATACTAAATCATGTTGCAGTGGTTTGCTGTTAGTGACATGAATAGCTGAGTTAAGTGGTCACAATACAACAAAATGTGTTTGTAATTCAGCCAAATGAATGGTAATACATCTGGAAATCAAGAAAGTAGGTTGTGCCTACTAAAAGGAGATACTCTATCTTGTAGGACAGTAACTCAGAAGAATATTTTCATAGTTTTAGTGCTTAGGGTCAGAAGGGACCTAAACAGATCATCGGGTCCAACCCCCTGCCCCGGGCAGGAACGGGTGCTGCGGTCATATCACCCCGGCCAAATACCTCCAAATATGTTTGTGGGGATCATTATCTAAAATTGCCTCAACGTGGCCTGTCAGTGCAGTGATGTAGTTAAAAGAGCAATAGTAATCCTTCGATGTGAAAACAGGAGAATATCAAGTAGAAGCAGGGAGATGGTTTGCTGTATTAGTCTGAAGACAAGGCAGAAGGAAGAGCAGAGTGGCATCTTGGAGACTACCTGGTAGAGAGACCTGCTGTTGTAGGCAACAACCTACTTTGTCAGATGTTATTGAAGGAGCTTGCAGAAAGATAAGATGGCATATAGAAGGGAAAGGGAAAGGCACAGGAGGAAGGGGATGCTGCTAAGAGAGGTAATAAGTGGGTTGATTAGAACAAAAAGGCCCCTTCCCATCCCTGGCAGTGGGTGTGGGGGAGACAAGCTGGCGTATCCAGGCAATGGGGCTGGGTATGGCAGCGGTGGCAGCCAGAGCCACCACCACCGGGGCTGCTGGGAAGCGAGTCTGGCTACTGTGCTGTTCCAGCGCTGCTGCATGCCTGGGAGTGGTGGGGGTAGCTGCATCTTCTATGGTCCAGGCTGTGCCCTGCACCTGGGCCAGGGAGGACCAGGGACCTGCTGTAGACTGGACGAGATCCCTTGGCAAGCTGAATCTGGTCCGCAGGCCATATTTTGTCCTGCCCTAGTCCTTGTTGAGACCAATACAATCAAGTGTGTGGCTGATTTCTTTTCTGTGATTTGTGTGTCAAGTTGGTTTTGAAAAGGGTTTTTTTGTTTGTTTGCTTTTTCATTTAAGGACAGCTGCGCTGAGGTCTGAGGTAGAAGCAGGGATGCTAATTTTGCTTCTTTGTATAGTATTGGTAAAACAGAATATGATGCTAGTTATGAGGTCCATGCTTTTAGAAGGATGTAGAGATAGTGGCAAGAGTTTAAATGAGATTTCATCATTTTCATCTCCTTAGAATATGATTAATGTCCCCCGTTTTTGTGTGATGCTCAAATTCAGTTTCCAAGAGAGATTGTATCATCTCTAAGGCAGGTATCAAGCTGGAGAGTTAGGGTCCCTTCTGGCCTGGAATAGAGATCCCCTGCTCGAGGGCCTTGGGGAAAATAGGTTTGCCTATATTGGCCTCCTCAAAGTTGGAACACTTGCAGCTGATTCATTGTAATGCTGGGTCCTTTTCCCTGGATCTTGAGAGTGTATTTTACCGAGTCATTCCTGTCTTTGCAGTGGCAGGACTTTGAAAGTGCCCTCATCCCCATGCTTTACGTGTGGCAATTTAAAGGTCTTTTTTTTTTAATGTTTTAGGCATTATGCTTGGTAGTTGTGCATGAGGGTTGTTCCTGAAAAGAAAAAAAGGTTTAGTCTTTTTGGAGGTTAGCGGGGAGAGTGGTGATCCTGCCTTTAGCAGGAAGTTGGTCATCTGACCTCTTGAGTTTCCTTCCAGCCCTATTTTTCTATGATTCTAGAATGGTATTGTAATGAACTTTCATACTTCAAGGCGCCAACTAGCTGCTTGCATGGAAGAGAGAATTTTTACCTCTGTGTACAACTGTCCAGAAATAATGTAGGTCTTTTGCCTTCCTCTGGAATGTCAGAAATTGTCCACATGTGGAGATGGGATGCTGGATGGGTCCAGGACACTGGACTAGTAATCTGAGGTGTGTCAGATGGTATGTTATGCTAGTTAGGTCAGCATCATTCTGATTGCCAAATTTGGGGGTCAGAAAGAATTTTCACCCAGATCAGATTAGCAAGAACTATGAGGGGTTTTTGTCTTCTCAGTGTGGCGTGAGCTTTGTCTTCTGGGACCATTGAGATACGATCCAGTTCTTGCCACTGGAGGAGCTTCAGACATTGTGTGACAATTTAGCCTCTCTTGTTTTCACAGTCTAATCACTAACATTATTTGTCTAACTAAAAGCTTTGGTTGTAATTTGAGGGTATTTGGATGAAACATAATGGTTTGTGATATGCAAATGATCAGACTGAATGATAGAGTTGTCTCTTCTGACCTAAACCTTGGAAATATTAAATGTGTTCATTATAAAGGACAATATGGTACCCAGACTTCTGAGGAAATATTAACCTGAGATGGCTGCCAGACAGCATTCTTTTCCAGAGGTCTTAATAACTCTTCCTCTCTGTCTTCCTACAGATTTCCCTGACCCCTAGGAATATAGTCCAATATTAGGAGGGACAAAAAGCTACACTAATTTTGATAACATTTTACTGGGATGGTTCTGGCTCTTGTACCTGATATAGATTTCCATACAATTTGCCAAATGCCTCCTGGTGTATATGGATATAATACTTCAAAATAAAGATCAGTACTTGTACCAGTTGGCTGGTAAATGCTACTGGAGGAGACTTACTGTCATATGGAGTAAGAAGTCCTTCTCCAGGAAGACTTACTCAAAGTGGAAGAAAATTTCAATATGGATCACACAAATTTACACTAATTTGAGGTGTAATGTATGCTGTTGCTCAGACAGGCAGGGTTGATATTTGGGTCTCTCTAGTCTCATCTTGCAATGATATTGACATGTTACACTCTTGTTGAGCCATTCGTGATCTTTCCACTCACAACAGTATCAGCAATATTACTTAATATATTTCATGCTTATGGGGGTAGCTTCCCTGATGAGATCTTGCTGCTAACTTTGCACAGTTCACGGGTCTTTCTTTTGTGCCACTGTTGGAGTGCTCCAACACACCACCTTCTAACCATCACTTCAGCTTGTAGAGTTGCTGACCTCTAAGCAAGACTCCTATGAGCTGCACTCCCAAGTTCCACCCTAAGATAGTTTCACTTTGTCACCTGAACCATTCATTACTTTGCAAGTAGTCTTTCAGAAGATGCATTCAGTGTTCAGAGAAAAGAAACTACGTAGTATTCTCCTAGGATCAAGCCATTTTGATCATTACCCTTCTTTTGTGGCTGTTTAGTTGCTCATCCATCTCATTGCAGGATCTCCAAGTGCATTTCCAGTTGCTGTTATTGGTTGATGAGCTTCTAACTTTGAACACTGATGCACGCTCCAACAGAATGCAGGCCACATCTAGTATCTGCTTCCAAGAGGTTCCTTGTTTGTGAGATATGCAAAGGTCAGAATGTAGAATAAGCTACTGGTTCCCATGGAATAGTATGCTGTTGGTATGGCTGCTGGGATAGACATTACATTTGGATGAGCAGTACTAGAACTACTGTTTGCCTAATAAAGCTTGTATTCAATACACTTGCCATCTAGGGATGATATTGTTACCTTTAGTGGGATCCCCACCGACCTATTTTTAGAGAACATGGTTATTGGCCCTACCGTCTGTCACAAGCCAACTAGGCACTGTGAGTGTATCAATTTTATCACAGACCAACTGGGCTGTTTGATTCAGTTTGGGATCGAGGAGGCAAAGCTGGGAGTGGAATAAAGGCAAATTTATTACAGCTCTCTCTCTCTCTCTCTCTCTCTCTCTCTCTCTCACACACACACCCACCCCTCCCCCCCCCCCTCATCACACTCAA
>NW_005843189.1:159330-162174 GCF_000455745.1 Alligator sinensis
GAGGGTATTAGCCACACTGGGCTGTTCAAAACAACAAATAGACAAACACGGGTTGGCAACTTATCGATAGTCCCTCAATGCCAGGTGCATGCCAAGTGATTCCAGCGAAGTCAGGCATCCCTGATGATCGACGCTGTCAGAGGGATTACCGGGGAAGATCCCTTGCTCAGGATCCGATCCTCACTCACACCGGGAGTCTAGGGTCCGGGCGTGGGAAAGAAACGACCGTTCTGTTCCCTCCTTCCTGCTGGTTACCTGATGCGTGTGTTTTTTATACCTAGCCTTATGTTAAGCTGTTGGCCTCAGGGCCACTCACAGTGTTGCCCTATAGCTGTTACTCTATGGGATTGAAAGGTGTTAAAATTATCATGAAAAGTTACTACCCAGACTCAGGTTTATCCAATAAGCAAATTATGATGCAGCACCTTTAGGTTTGAAATTGATATCGCTCCGCCTAAATCTCAACCCCTTTTAGGCTTCATTTGAATATGCTTTCTTGGAATATGCTTTCCTGGAATGTATTGGGTATGCCTAGCAGTTAGATCCAGTTTTTATCACTAAGGCTGAACCCTGAGCAAAAAAACATTAGGCCAGCTAATCTCACAGCTACAGCTTTGCCTATGGGGCCCAGTCAGTTCCATGAACAGTTAATTTATCATTTTGGGTAAATTTATGACAGACAAGTTACATTTGCAGTTTACAAACTTACAAGCTTATATTAACTAATATTACCTATTTAGGCAAAATACCAAATGCCTCCAAGAAGCACATATTGTTGCTTCTTAATCCCTCTGGTTCTGGATGTCACAACCATCAAAGTGCATGCTGTGACCCACTCTCCATTTCCTCATTTTTGAGGCTCTGTTTTTGAATCATGAGAGAAATGAGAGGATTGCAAGAGTCTTAGGCCCTTGTATAGAAGTGAGAGGGTACACGTATAACCGTGACAGACTGCTAATCAAAAATGTTTTGATCTTGCACATAAGGTTCAGGTGTTAGTTCCAGCTGTGCCCACACTGACTACAACATCTGGAAGAACTGTAATTACTGTAGAATCAGTGATCACTCTTTGTCCATTCTTTGAAACTGTCAAGTTGGTTAGAAGAGAGGTTGCTTATATGTCAGTGAGGTTGTCGTTTAATCTTGAAGTTACAAGTATGGTGGAAGTAAATGAAAATGAAGTCCTTTACACTCTGCAGCAATAGGACCTTGATTGTTCTGTATAGCTTTGATAGCTGCCTGAAAGGATATAGGTGTCACCACTTTCATTTTTATAGACCACTCCTCAAAAATGTCTACAATTTCATTTAAAAAAAAGTGTGTAGTGAAAAAAATAATTAATTAACATGAATGTCACCCTAGTATCTGTTTTAAATTAGTTCACACCTTGATAAACAAACTTGAATTTTTGTGTGCCTGATTAGAAATATCTTTCATGACTTTACTTAGAAAAACAAAGGCCTCACTCTCCCTCCACCTTTTTTAAATTGACATCATGTCTAGACCAAGCCCGTGTCATCAAAGAGAACACAGCAAAACCACCAGCCACAATCTCTGTGTCCCACTGGTACATGAAGAAGAGTTAGTACATAGCACATGTGCATGCATGTGGATACACACACATACTCTAGCAAGGAAACAAAGACATGTTGAGCTTTGCCTGGAATTATGACACCTAAACCCTGGCATAGTTGCAGAATGAGAAGAACATAAATAGTCCAAGGGTTTGTAATTTGAAAGGCACTCGGCTATGGCAGTGAGCATTGTGTAACTATCTGTATAGATAAAGCATTAGGGAGTTCTGAATCCTCTATCCTCTACAGTTTTCTTTAGATCATACTTTAGGGCTCTAAGGCTCTAGTAACAGTTAGCCTAGTTGCTGTGGGTGGATCTAGGGTTACAAAAAGGGGGTGCCGATGATGTTTTGGCATCATCCTATATAACACAACACATTTTTCTCAAGGTAAAAAGAAACTTGAAGCTTTACTGATATGCTAGGGCTATATTATTCAATTAACATTGAAGCAAAAACAAACATAATGTCATTGGAAAGAGTTAAAAACAGTATGCATGGCTATGAGCAGGGATCTGGGTTTTCTGTTTCCTACAGAAAAAAAGGAGAAAACTATGGATTTCCCATTTTAATTGGAGAAAAAGGGAAAATCTTTGTTTATAGCAGGAAAACCCATGGATTTCCCCCTTTTGCAAAGAGCTCTGCAGGGTGGCTGAGTTCTAGCCTGCAAGTGCTGTTTGCAGAAGGGGCAAGAAAGCCCCAGCCGTGCCTGGAGGGGAAGGGAGAGGGGGAAAGGGCGGGATCTGATGCAGTCACTTACCCAGAGGCTGCCACAGGAGGAGGATCAGTCTTCTTTGTTCCTGGAGTTAAGTGGGGCTTGGGGGTTGTGGGGCAGGGCTGGGGGGGAAGCTGGCTGGGGGCTGAGGGAGTGAGGACATGTTGGGGGAAGACAGAGTGTTGGCCAGCTGGCAGACATTCCTGGTGGGGCTTTCCACAACACTTCCCCTCCCTCAGCTTGGGCAGGCGGGTGGGCAGGCAGGAGGAAGGGGTGGGATACAGAGTGCACCACAGGGCGTGGTGGCAGAGGGGCGAGGGGTGCTGCTGGCCCCCCACCTCAGCTTACTCTGTGCCTGTTCCCAGGAGCAGGGCAGAGGGGCAAGGGCAGCAGTGCCCCTCTGCAGGCCACATGTATGCTGCCCAGCCTAGAGGGAGGAGGAGCTCGCACATGGCAGCCTTCACCACAGCTCATGCCACTTACCTGCGGCTGGTGGTGCAAAAGCCACGCAGGACATGAGGTGTGATGGTGGCTGCCGCGTGCAAGGCCCGCGCGC
>NW_005843189.1:162679-170624 GCF_000455745.1 Alligator sinensis
TGCCTGCCCAGGATGAGGGAAGAGAAAGTGTTGGGGAAACCCCCACCAGCAGTGCCTGCTGGCTGGCAGGTACTCCATGTCTTCCCCCAACACATCCTCACTCTCTCAGCCCCCAGTCAGCTTCCCCCACAGTGGCTGGGTGGGCTTCCCCTCTCCCTGGCCAGGCAGCATGTGTGTGGCCCACAGAGGGGCACTGCTGCCCTCGCCCCCTGACTCCCTCCTGAGAGCAGGCACAGAGATGCACTCCTCCCCCATTCTCAATCTGTGGGAGGGGGGGCACTAGAAAGGCCGGGGGGTAGGGGGGCCCATGGAGGGCCTTTAATTTTTATCATGGATTTTAGGGGGGTTTTTTATCAGAGAACTTGTGATTTATTTTTTTTCTCAGGGAAAACCAGGATCCCTGGCTATGAGCTAGGACTACATTAGTAGGAGCAGCTAATTGGCAGCAGAATTGCAGGAAAAGGCTAGCTTAATTAGTAGAACCTCAAGACCTTTAAAAAGGAGAAAGAGTCATTAACACCTATGGAATGAAGAGTTGAGAAGGAATCTGGTAGATTTAATGAGTTGTTAATTCAATTGATGCTTTTGCACCACTGCCAAGCAGGGGTTTTTTTTAAACTTTGAATGGAGGAGAAATCAAATGGGGGGGTGCAAATGCACCAGTGCACCTCTCTGAAACTGCCCCTGCCAGTTGCTATGATAATGGAGAATTCTTCAAATAAAAATTGGTCTAAAATTATGCTGTTATAAAACCACTATGAATATCTTCTTGCAGGCCCTCAGAAGAACATCATGATCATCCCAGTGTGGCAATGGGAGATCTTCAGTCAGATGATGAGATCATGAACAGCTCTGATGAAGATGACGACACGAACTCTGATTCCAGCAAAGGGGAACTTGATCCTCAAGATAAGCAGGTGTCTATGATTTTTTAAACTATCTCTATTCACTTTTTTTTTTTTAGTTTCCCAGAGCTTGAAAAGGCTTTGTTTGATATCTCTGCATAAGATGCTTTAAAAATATATTTCTGTTAAATATAAGGATTTTTTATTTTCTCTTCTTTTTTTTTCCTTTTGATAACTTAGCAATATTTATCTTTCTAAAACTTCAAATTTGCTCTGGATTTGCAAGTCTCTTTGTGTTAAAATGTGCTTTCTTCTTAAGGTCATGAAAGTGTGCACTGCCTGGTCCATTAGTTCATTCTTAATACCTCTTTAAGTCTGTGTGAAACAGGCAGGCTTGACTGGCTTTATTTGCATGTATCAAATTGCACCATTAATAAAATATCAATTTCATGGGCCTTCAGGATTCTTCTTGGTGCACTGGAAAACACATGAAACTGCTGACCAAGATTGGGGGAACCAGTGAATGGGGGGCTAGACCTGCTATGGCCTGTCCAAAAGCAGCTCAGCAGTTTGAAGGGGTAGGGGTAAATAAAACTATTACAGTGTAGCAGTGTTTCAGCTCTGTGTTAAAGAAAATGGCTACTTTTTAATAACAACTTCTGTTTTTCAAGGCAACACTTAAATTAGTATGTCCTGCCACATGTATTTTTCAAATAAGTTAACTGTTTTTGCTGCATGTGTAGTGTAGACACTGTCTTTCTGGCACTGAGGGAATAAAGCATCCTGCCTCTTAACTGGTTTGTATCTCGTGCTTTCCTGTAGCTTGAAACACCAGCTACCTGTACTGGAATTAGTGTTGAAACCCTATTTCTTGGTTCTAACAGCAAGCCTTGGCCCTCAGTCATAGCCTTTCTTGCTTGTATCTACTCATCATGAAGCAGATGACATTAATGAGGTCTTTACTTGTCTACTGAGTTTATTTTGCTGGAATATTATCCATTTAAACATCTCAATTCACTATTTTCATACAGGTGCAGTACAATGTTTATTTTGTGGATTTGTTAGAACTTTTTGGAGGCATTTTATTTGTAGACATTCTAGTGGGCCTGTTCTGCCTTAAGTGTCCTAGTGAGTTGTAAGCCACTAATTTGCATCAAGGGCCTGGTCTCTCCTAGCTTCGCTATGTACTGGATAGGATAGTTTAGAAGACTTCTCCCGGCACTTCAGTCCCATGTATGTCTCGCCTGTTCCTCCTTCAAGCCAAAGGTGTTCTAGTATTATAATACTCTCTCTTTAAATCAAATGAGCATCTGGGGTATTGTCCATCTCTCACCTTTCTGAGGATGCCCCTTATCTTCTCTCATAAGCATTAGAAGATCCCTTCAGCCTTCTAGTGTAGTCTGTTTGCCTTCAGACCTGCTGGGATTACTGTTTCTTCACCTCCTTCCAAGTGAACTATCCCTTTGCTCCACAGTGGAATATTATGGGACAGGATTGATACAGATTTTATGTTGTTAGAAGAACAAAGTTTAGGTAAAACCTTGTAACAAGTTTGAATTTCCTCCTAGTGCTCTGAACTCTGATTTCAGGGAATCAACATTTCTCTGGATAAATGGGAAGGGAGAAAGAGGAACAGTCTGTTTTGATGGAAAGGATTACAATTATGTGCATTTGTATAAACTAACTCCTCTCGGTGAAAAATCTTTTGCAAAAGATTGAGAGATATTTCTAGGAATGCAGAGTTGGAGCACATCTTTGTTATGAAACTTCTCATATTTCATTGAATGTTAGTTGGCTGTGGTGCAGCTCAGAACGGGTGGCTGAACCATCTGTTTTTTAACTTGCTTCAGCTGGCCTATGGCACGTGGATCTGACAGCTGGAGATCAACTTTACTAGCAATCTGCTCCTTGCCTAAAATTTTGCTCACAATTTTTGCAGCTGTAGAGGAAAAGGAAACAATCTTTACATCGGTGATCAGCTGTTTAGTTATTTTTGTTTTTCTTTTGTTTTGTTTTTCTTTGCAGACATCCAGACTTAAGTTTATGCTTTTTATCCAATATAGTGGGTACACTAAATGTTTCTTCAAATACAGTGACTGAGGAAGAATGCCTTAGTTTTCAGTTGAGAGAAATCAAGAGTCAAAACTTTGAATCCTGTGCTTGACTAAAAAAGCACCAAGGGGGATTTCAGCATTAGTTGCCATGAGAAGCTTTATTCCAAATGGGGTCAGAAATGAGGGGCAGTGATATCTTATTTTGAACTTTAATTTGCATTGGTATTTTACAGTTGCTTCATTTAAAAAAAAATATATTTCATTTGTTAGTTACCTAGTGTTGGCTACACATGCTTTGATTCTCTTTTCCTTCAAGACACAGAAGGTTTTGTACCATCGTCTTGTCTGAATTAATGTAGGTTTAACGATGAGCTGGACTTATGGCAAATACACATATAACTTGTATCAATGGCAGACAGACCTAGAATTTCACTCTTAGGCCATGGACAGATGTACATTTGAAACGCTCCAAATTCTGCTCTGGTTTGGTGTGCTTCAAATTCGGAATGCTTCAGGATATGGACAAACATTCAGCCCCTGCCAGAGTGCTTTTGAATCGTTGTAGTGGCATGCAGTGATGTGCTCTTCGGCCAGGGGGGTGTGACAAAAGTGTTGCTTGGTCCTTTAGGTGTGCCTCCAAACCCAGGCAGTAGGGAGGAAGAGTCGGATTGACAGCCGATGCATGCTTCCTTGTGCACTCTGGCTCTGGTCTCCCAGTTCCAAGCATAAAGTGCCATACACAGAGTCATACTCTCCAACCCCGGAGCTGAAGAGACGGATTCAGTTGCATGGGTCTTGGACTCCAGAGATTGCTAAGGATGGCAGTATGCTTCCCACTAGAACTGGGAGATCCTGTTTAGTCTCTACTGCTCTTTTGTCTCCTACCAAACCAGGAGATTAGACGCAGGTCAGGTTACTTCTCTCCAGCCCTGGTGTTGGAGAAAGGAATTCCTTGAATGATTCCTTGCATGAGATTGCTGAGGATGACAGAGTGCACAGGACAGCACTCACTGGCTGTCCACCTGGCCTGGCTTCATCCCCTCCCCCTGTAGGCGGGGGGAAAGGCAGAGCACTGTGGGATGCCAAGGGACCCATCAGCTCTCCTGTTGCACTCTGACTGTCCAGACATTCCAGGAAGTGTTTAAAAAAAAAAAAAAGCACTGCAAAGATGTTCCTCATTTTTTTTTAAGGATCACTTTGAAGTATTACAGCCAGTTTTGAAGCATTTATTTGGCTGTGAATGACTGCATGCTTGCTGTTTGGAGCACTTCAAGCATTACATCTATCCAGAGCCTTAATGTCTTCTTTCAAAGGGTATTTAATTTTTAGGCCTACCAATCAGTATCATGGATGCTACAATTCGATTTTAAACTCTCAAGAATTTTATATGCTGGTTTCTGTTTAAAGGAGAGCTAGGCATGAGGTGGTAGTGTTCAGATAGTTTATACCTGTGGAACAATGGTCTACGTACAATGCTATTGATTCCAATGAAGGGTGGAGCCAGGGGGAGCGCACTGGTGTAGTTGGATGCCCCTTTGATTTCTGGGCCCCCCTGAAACCAGCTGCCTGGCAGCAGCAGCATTTCTAGTCAGGCAGCAGTGAGAACACAAACAGACTTCCTGAAAATCTACCTGATTTCTTCTAAATTCATTCCGCAGGTGTTAACGACCCTCCTTTTTAATGGTTTTAATGTTCCACTAATCAAGCTAGCCTTTCTTCTGCAATTTAGCTGCCAGTTAGCTGCTCCTGATAATGTAGCTCCTATTTCACAGCCCTGCAGACTATTTTTAACTGAATTGTATACTCTCAGTCCCTAACATAGTAATAAAGCTTCCAGTTGCTTTTTACCTGGAGAAAGAATTGTGTTATACAGGATGTTGAACCACATCATCTGCATTGGGCACATCTAAACGTGACTCTGTCGCCATAGCAATGCTGTACAACGACATAGCACCCATGGGTGTCTGCACGTGACCAGCAGTTACTTCACCATAGTGGCATGCTCCCCCATTATAGTGTGCTGCTATGGCAAAATAGTTGCAAAAAATAACCGTGTGCTGCACATACGGTGCAGTACAGGTGGTTACTGCACCTTGCTTTGGTACTTCCAAAAAAAAGTACTAAAGCATGGCACAGTAACAGTGTTGCTATAGGGCAAAGTGTAGACCTGCACGTTGTAACTTTCATAAATTGCTTAGCGGTTCAAAATTTAACCCCTGAGATAGTCACAGTTTTGTTACCTGTTATCTCAGTGGTTCTCAACCTTTTTAGACTCAAGGCACCCCTCCATAGCTTTATGAATTGGGCAGCACCCCATTTCAAAAACTAATTTATGTATTATAATGCTAACCTCTTTGCAGAGGGGCTAGGCAGCAGGCTGAGGAGCAGCCAGGCAGGCTGGAGCCTGAACCTCCATTTATCTCCTCACACCTAGCTTGTCTCTTTATCTCCTCACTCTGAAAAGGATCCCCTAGTATCCCAGGGTGCCATGACACTGGTTGTGAATCCCCTGTTCTATCTCTCCTGCTTGCTTATTGAATTATGTAATGCCTTGTGACACCAGAATAATAAATGTGTAATATATGGTTTCAATGCCATATGACGTTGAAAGTACATAGCCTGGAATAAAAATGTACAGCATGATAATCACATTACTGTCTTCTCTTTGGAATAGTGCAGAAGCAGGAAAAAAAAAAAGAAATAATATTGCCATCTTATTTTTAAAATATATAACAAATGTATATGAGTGTAATGAAATCTAAGGTTAAAATTAATTTATTATCTGTACTTCATTGCAACAGTGAATATGTTTCCACCAAAACTTCAGTTGGCTGTTTGTTCTGTAGGTTATATATCTGAGTATTTATGATGTATTAATCCATATCACTTCTTCCTCCACACCCTATTTTAATTAATCCTGAATATATAATAGATATAGTCCCAGCCAGTAACTGGGACTGGCACTTGGCAAACTAGAACTGCTAATTTCTTTTTTTTTTATATGGCACACACAATTAGGTTGCATATAAACATATTTCTGTCATTGTGCCCTTCCCATCTATTTGTTTACTATACCTACATCCTGCACCATGTTAAAATTTTGGCCCTAATCCCATAAATTGCTTTGTGCAAACGAGTATCTTCACTTATGCAACTTCTTTGGGGCTCCAGGAAAATTCAGGGTCCATCTTTGTGCCGTAGCTTGCATGGCTTATAGTGTTGGTTTCCCACCCATGGCCTTTATGCTGCAAATTGTTTTAGTAGGAAATTTGGGAGTGGGGGGTAAAAACATTAGATTACTTGCTTGAAACTGATCTTTGTTGCATGTGTGTTGTGAACACAGAATAATGTTATCATTTTATTTGCAGAGTAAGGCAGCTGAAAAGAAAACAAAAGTTTACCATATCGCTAAAGAGATCATGAGCTCAGAAAAAGTGTAAGTGTCAGTTCTGAACTTGATACTTATTTTGATTTATTTCAATACAATAGTTCAAACATAATGGTTTGCTTTTTGTTGCTTTTCAAACAGGTTTGTGGATGTGCTAAAGCTCTTGCACATTGTAAGTATCTAGTAACATTTGTTCTGTATAATGTTAAACCTGTATGTTGTAGTCTAGTGAACTTCATTTTCCTTAACATTTCCTCATTTAAAGCAACCTAGTAAAACATATTACATGGTAGTATAAGAATTACTGAAAAATTCCTAGCACTTTTCCATAATAAGTAGACTGGATAAATATATTAATGTTCCTCTCCCTAGTCCCTCTTGCTGTGATGCAAATGCAGATTTTAATTTAACAGAAGTCTGACTGAATAATAAATATATGGTTAATTGTTTTAATCTTGGGTAGTATGGCAATAAACATTCTTCCTTCATGAAAAATGTTTTATGAAACTCAATAGCTTTTATTATATACTCCATATATAAAATTACTGGTTCATTAGATTATTTTCCCTAGGCTTTTATATTTCATTCGTTACTGTCAGATTGTATGTTTAGAACTCCAACTATTTACAGGTATTCATTTTGCCTTACCTGGGTATAACACAAGTCTATATAGTACCAATGTCCAAGGATGGAAATATGCAAATTAATATTTATTCAAGTCTAGCTAGTGCCACTGTGTATAATCTTTACCTTGCATGCCAGTGAAACAATCATATTTCAGGGGTGTTGGTTGTAGCCATATTGATCTAAGCACATAGGCAGACAAGATTATTTGGGTAAATGTGATATCTTTTATTAGACCAACTGAATAGTTGGAAAAACTGTTCTTTGAAAGCTCTTGGGCACAGGTATCCTTCAGGCATAGGGAGAGTCTGCTGGTTTTCTCTCAGGGGTCAAATAGAAACTTAAACCAATATGCCAAATGCAAGTCTATGAAAATGCAAATGCATGGCAGGGAAGTTTGGAGGGGATAGGAGTTAATGGGTGTAAGACAGGTAGGTGAGGGGGGGAAAATAAAAGAGGAGAATGTCCACAGGTGATGAGATGTTAACTGGTAAAATGTAGGGAGGTTACTTGGGGTTATTGGATGGCAGGCAGGTTGTAATGTGCCATAAATCCAGTGTCTACATTTAGTCCATGATTCTTTGTATCTGGTAGATTTTATGAAGTGAAGCTTGTAGGCTCATCTAGGAAAGATATTCTATAAATTCCCTTTGAGGATTAAAACTGAGAGATTGGAGAGAGAGTGGTTGTCTTGTGAGAAATATGCACCCACAGGTAATTGGGTATTTTTATTTGATAGATTTTCAGTGTGCATTTGTTCTGGTATGCAGTTGTTTGGTTTTTCCTATGTAGTTTCCATCAGGGCATTCAGTGCACTGGATTAGATGTATTACATTTCTGGAGGTGCAGGTGTAAGATCCAGGTCTAGTGATGATTCTGTTGTGGGATTGGTAGAGATGTGTTGGCAAGCTTTATATTTCTTATCCCAATACTTGGAATTACATCACATTATAAACTACATGCCATCCAGTAACCCCAGGTAACCTCTCTACATTTTACCGGTTACATTTTATCACCTGTGGACATTCCCCTCT
>NW_005843189.1:170652-179600 GCF_000455745.1 Alligator sinensis
CCCCCCCCCAAGCTATCTGTCTCTCCCCCATTAACTCCGATCCCCTCTGATCTTCCTGGCCATGCAGTTGCATTTTCACAGCCTGCATTTTGCATATTGGCTTAAGCTTCTATTTGACTGGAGAGAGAACACCAACAGACTCTCCCTATGCCTGAAGAAGGGTGCCTGTGCCCGAAAGCTTGCAAAGAATTTTTTTTCCAACTATTCAGTTGGTTTAATAAAAGATATCGCATTTACCCAAATAACCTGGTCTGCCAGCGAAACAATTGGGTATTGTAAAAACAACCATAAAAGATGAAAGGAATAGTACCTAATGACGAGTTTAGGTTTCCATTGGCATATGATCTTGGTGTCTAATGCATTAGAAGACCATATAGCCGAAGCGTTAAGAATAGATTGTGTAAACAACTACATTGATGAATAAAATGTTTTAAATCAGAGCAGTGTACTGATAAAATATGGTTTCTTATCATCATTACATTATCCTTACCCTCGTGTTTTTCCAGTCTGCATGTTGATTACAGTTTATTTCCCAGGGAGGAGAAGTAGTCTTTAACTAATGATTATCTTGTGCAGCACATTCTACCAAATCAGACAGATGCATTTTTCCATGCATCCCCTTGAATACAGGAAATGGAAATATTACTAGAACACCTGTTGACTTTTTTTTTTCTTTCCCTCTGAGTAATTTTCTTCCTATAATATTAGGGTTTGAATTTTAAAAAGTCGTAGCAGGCAATGATGGTTAATTTATAATTTGTACTTGGCACTGGATTTTAGTACAAGCCTCAATAATTTTAAGTACTGATTGGAACAGAAGAGTTGGATAGACTGAGTTATGGGCTGATAATGTTTAAAATAGCAGAACTTTCAGTTATCAGTTTTTAATTGTTTGCCAGCTGTTAAGTACACTTTATGGCGATCGCTTCTTTCCGTCTCTGTCTCTTTTAACCCATAAACTATTTGAGGTTGTGATTGATTGTACTGTGCCTTGCACAGGGGTCCTGTGATCTTAATAGAGTTTAGCTCTGATTGATTGTAATATAGAAAGTATGTACAATTTAATCTGGAAAATCTGCACTCAGAACAGGGCTCTCTGGGAAACATTTTTTTAAAATTATTTTTAACCATTAAAAAGAGAGCCATCATTTCTTTTGGCAAAGTTTATGGGAACTGGTATTGTTTAAGTAGAAGAGTACTCCTGAAGGTTTTGAATACTTTATTTCTTGTATCTCACCTGCACCTTTTCCCCCAAAACCAGCTGGGGAAAATTGGGGGTGCACACTATATGCAAGGAAAAGGGATTTGCACAGGTCAGGAAATTTGGTGGAGGGGAGTGGTTCTGGGAATTAGCGCTGCTACTGTTCCTTTTCTTTCTCCCTTTTCATACCAAATTTCCATACTCATGGGGATCCCACCACCAGTGCACTGAATTGGGCACAGGGTTGGTCCATGGCCTGAACCTGGCATGCTGGAGTCCATGACGACACATACTGGTTCTGGGGCTCTGTGCTGGGTTGGATCTGGCACATAACTCCAGAGTCAAGTACATGACTGGAGCCAGTGTGTGGCCTTGGACTCAGCATGCGAGGTCAGAGCTGGTACACAAGGTCAGTCCCAGCATGTGCCCCTGGAGCTGGTGTGTAGGATCAGATTTGGTGCATGGCTAGGCATGCCGAGTCCAGTCCAACATGGTTACGGATTCAGTGTGTGGTCCCAAATTCAGTGTGCTAGGTTCAACCAGCCTTAGCCAGTATGAAGGGTCAGACCTGGTGCTTGGCTCAGGGTGTGTATTATATCCAGGAGCATGGTGTATATGAGAGTATATGGTATATATTCCAGAGATAGTAAGCTTTTAAAAAATAATTCAGAAAACGTGTTCATAGAACTTTTGCATGCCATTCCAGTTCTGATACACTCCATTGGTTCCTGTTTCAGACTTTCAGAGCCCAGGCTGAGAGTGCTAAGCTAGTAGTTAAAACCTTGAACCTCTCTACCTCATCACCAGGGATCCGGGTTTTTTGTTTCCATGTAGAAAAATGCTGGTTTTCCTTTTTAAAGTAGAAAATCACAGATTTTTTTCCTTTGAAGGAGAGAAATGCAAATTTTCTTAATTGAAGCAGGAAACAGCAGGTTTTCTCTTGCAGACCTGGAGCTTTCTAGCCTACGAGCAGTTCTTTGGGCCTCAGGGGAGTGGGGGAAGAGTGAATGGAGGCAGGGGACACCACAAGCATGTGCACATGCACGTGGTTGACATACAACCAGGCAGGATGGTGGGAGAAGTTCCAGTTGTTGGATACCGATAAATCTATGGAATGGGGGTAGAGGTGGAGGGCTAGAGCAGGGGGTGTCCAACCTTTTTGAATGTGGGGCTGGATCATGAACTTTTTATCACCCAGTTGGCCGGCGAGCCATATTCAAAGACCTCACAGGAAGTGGCATCACATCACCCCCCTCGAAATGAAAGTATAGTGTTTACTTTTGTTTTCCATCGCAGCACCTCGGGCCTCAGAAAACGGCTTGGAGGGCCATATGTTGAACAATCCTGGGCTAGAGCTTGAGGACTGTCCGGGGGGGGGAGGACATGCGCATGTGTGTGTGCCTGGGTGGGGAGGACATGCACGTGTGTGTGCCTGTGGGTACCTACCGGCACTGGCGGAAGGAGTCTGGGTTCTGGGGCCATGACAGGGCAAGGTGGGGTCTGACACAGTGTTCAGCGTGGCCAGTGAGCCCAGATCAGCATTGTTCCTAGGGGGATCTGCCTGGAGGCGCCTGCCCCTCCAGCAGGGAAGGGGGTGGTGGGAAGCTGTGTGGCCGGAAGCGCAGGCAGTGGCCGGGGGCACCACACTGCCCCACTGCTGGGTGGGGCTGGAGCTGAGGATGCAGCATGGCAGGGAGGATCAGAAGTGTGGTTCTGGCCCTGGCCATTTTGCAGGGAGCTAGAGGAGGGTGAAGGACTCCAGGCAATCTCCTGCCCTCAGTGGCTGTGGTAACCCCTGCTCAAGGAGAGAGCAGCAGAGCGAGTCCGGCTCTGGCACAGGCTGGAGGGAAAAAGAGGAGACACCAGGTGGCACCGCCTTGCCCTAGCATGTGGCTTCTTCACCATGCCAAACCGACTGGCCATAAGCCCCCCCGGGCTGCGTCTCCCAGCTGCACGTGGCCACCCCTGCCCCTGAGAGCATGGGTACCTCCCCACAGTGGCCTGGCTACACAGCTCCCCACCATCCCCAAAGGACACCCCCTACTCCCTTCCCCCACTGGCATCCTGTGAGTCTGCATGGGACTGGCTGGGGTGGGGAGCAGCTAGGGACCCCCTCTGGCAGGGCTGGGGGCGGGCAAGGGGCTGTGGGTCAGGAGTGAGGGGCACCAGCAGGGCTGTGAAGGGAGGGGGAGGAACTTAGGGTTGGGAGTGAGGGGCACTGGCAGGGCCAGGGCTGGGGGACTGTGGCTTGGGAGTGAGGGGCACCAGTATATCAGGGCTGCTCAGTGCCACAAAGCAGCTGGACTCATGTTGTGGTGAGCAAAGGGGGCAGGGGAGCTCTGATTTTCCATGATTAAAAAACCAAAATCAAATGCCAAAATATGTAAGTATTTAAAATTTATTTTATTATAACGATTGAGGCACTGATAAGCTTCCAAATTGCTTTAAAATTGTAAATATATCAATAAAACACTGTGTTCAACTGATACATACTTACATATATATGTATATATGTGTGTGTGCACACACACACACACACAGAGTTATGTTTCATTTAAATTGTGAGAGAACGTGGATTTTGGCTTTTTTTAAATCTGAGAATTGTGGGGGGAGGTTAATCAGAGAATCTGAGATTTTTAAACGGAGAAAACCAGTATCTGTGAATCATCACCCACAATAAAGGCTTTGCACACCAAGTGAGGCCTCAGTTACACTTACATAATCCTTCTGCCTTTTACCTGTTTGGAATTCAATGAGAAGTCTTGTTGTTAATGTACAGAATGGCCCATTCTCCGGCCCACTCAGACTTAACAAAGCTGGCCCAGCAGCATGTTTGGGAATAACAAGTGCTAAAAACATATTTCTGTCACTGCAGTCAACAATTACAACTGAATGTGCACAGGGAGCAGGCTGGCTGATTAAGGAGGTGCCATTTTAAAACTGATGCTTTTTGGATCCCTTAATGTGAAAGAACCAGTAAATGAAAAACTGAAATGTAGGTAAAAGCTGATGATCAGGTGCTGATGAGGCTAATTTGCACATTTTGTTGCTTATATCAACCACATTGCTTCAGATGGTGCTCCTTCTCCAAGCAATTGTAGAGACCATCTGAGCTCTCCAGAACAAACTATAAGTGCTTAAGAAAAAATGTTTGTGATATTATAAAAAATGCTTGGGTTTGAGGCATTTACATAATCTTACAAATTAATCTAAACATTGCTACTGTTATAAAGGGTACTTCTCGAAGTAATGGCCTATACTGACTGCACACTGACATTCTGTAGTGCATACTCAGTCAGTGGAGTTGTTCTGGGGATGAATGAACCATTAATTGTAATCCTAGCTCCTCTCTATCTCTTTCTCCCATCATAAAATATTTAGGCCAAATGAGTGAGCAGCTTGGCAATATGCATCTTTGTGGGTCAGTTTGTAGCTGGTTTGTGGAGGGGTATGTATAAGTGAGGAGAGGATGCAGGAAGTGGTTTTCCTTCCCGTAGGGCACTTGCCCAAAAAACAGCTGTCATCTGGCCCAAGGAGTAAGCAAACTAGCCAACTGCTGCCTGAAATGTTCCCTATCACAGGGAGTCTAAGCCACGTGCTTCCTGTCTACCAGCAGGACAGGGACACAGCTCAACATGCATCTTTCACCGTCTAGTATGGTGGAGGTCTTTTGCACTGGCAAAATAGCTCCCTCTACAGGACTCAGTGGGTGCAGGTATGCTCTTTGCTCTTGTGACTTTGTTCAGTCCTGTGCCTGTTCAGATGAACAAAGAAGTCTTTTAAACAGAGAGTTGAGGGCTGCGTCCAGACGAGCAGAGGTATGTGCTTGCAGCAGCACAAATAGTAACAGCATAAATTTGTGCCATAGTGCACATCCCTGCTTGTGTGCTTTTGTTGTTGTTTGTCCCACCTTGGGCAATTTGCCAGTACCTAGCTCCTCCCAGCTCCTGGCTGGGCTCTATGTGCTATGGGGAGGGCTGGCTGGGGAGTGGCACATGGAAACAGGGGAGCAGACAGCTTAGGCTCTCTCATCTCTCCCCCATCTCTGCCTACTGTGGAGCCCCTGTGCTGAGGCACACTGCACCCAAGCCGGTCATGTGTATATGGGAGGGAACAAAGGAGGGGTGGGAAGGGAAAGCAAATGAAGGTGCTTGGCTCAGGCATCCCTACAAAATGGTAGTTGTGGCAAGAGCATATGGTAATAAATACAGACCAAAAAAGCCCAGACACATTAAATTAGGAATACTTGACCAGACAACAGTACAGCAACAGACTGTTTGTAAGCAATTAAACTACTTGGAGTAACTGAGCTTTCTTGTGATCCATTGGTTACCCTATTGAATAATATCACTTCTGCTATCTCTAAGAGAAATTGATGTCATTAAATTCACATACTGATGACAGTGAGAGATGTCTTCATTTCAACATAGAGTGAATGCAATCTGCTTCAAGGAGCAGTTTCTGGCCTCTGGACCATATTTTATTCTTCTTGAAAGGAAAAATAATCCTGTTAAACTGGGATGGCCATATGTGTGTTACATATTGAAAAATCTTTTAAAATGCAAAGAATGAGTCTTAAAAATCACTTTAATGTTGTTGCTGTTTTCCTTCAAACAAAATTCATTTCTGTGACATTTGAGATAACTGCTTTGATAGGGTTCAGTAAAAACAGATATTTCAGTAGCCATATATTCTAATGTACTTGAAAAGGTGATTGTCAAATGAGTTGTCTCCTGTGATTGTATGTGAGCATATTTGATACTGATCACTGAATACCTGCTGACCATTCATGCACACATTAATAATGATTTACGTTGTGAAAGTTGTGCCTGCTTTTCTTTTAATAATGTGCGGATTAATTTAGAAGGAAATGAGCTAACACATCCAGTTACTTTTTCTCTTATTCCGAAATTAATGCTTTAGTTAAATGAAAAATTGTCCTTGCACTGAATAACTTCCATTGTTTTGGAAAGGAAGCTTCACATTTTTCCAGGCTCTGTGCACATATACATAATGTTAACAAATTTGGTGCTTGTTGGATAAATAGTTCTGACAACAGATCCAGTAACCACATTCTTCTCACCCTTTTAACTTTTCTGTTTTTCTCATCCTATTCAGCCTTCAGGCACAGATTTTATGCCTACAAACCTAAGTTAAAGTCAAACTGAACTAGCATGCAAGTGCTAGGTCATAAATACATTATAATATACATATTATAACACCTGCACATTACTGATAATGGTTATTAAATAATTGTGAGGAATGTTGTTGAAGCTTTTTATTTGTTTGATTAGCAGTCTGGTTCTGCATTGTTTGTAGGCTCCATTTTGTTTTATTTTCTCATTGTCTTTCTGTGGTGCTTTCAGTTTACTTAGTCATGGAGGGGGACTGATAGTTGGATATCTTGATGGGCTGGGTTGGAGTGTTGTTGCTATGATGTTCAAGGAAGTGTGCGAGAAGAAAGGATTTTTTTGTGATATCTTTTACTAGACCAATGTGTAGGTGAGAGAGAGAGATTAGAACAAGCTGTGGGTACAAGGTGCCCTGAAGAAGAGCATCCAAAGCTTGTCTCATATCTTTTCCAACTATACAATTGGTTCAGTAAAAGGTAACACAGAAAAATACACTTGCCTCTTCATGATTTATTTTATATTACATGTTGCATGATCCAAAGCCCGTTATATTTAAGGGATTCTAGATCAGGCCCGTGCAGAATACCCTCTACCCCCACAAGCTTTGCATGTTATACTAGTAAGGGATATAAATGGTCTTTAACCACAATTAAAACTTCTGTCTTATCTGCTAGGTAAGCCTGACTCTGTTCGTCTTCCATTGTCTTGTCAGGGAAAAACCTAGTCTGCTGATTACATTGTATACAAACTAGCTTTTTTGTTCTGTGCCTGATTTAAAAATTCTTTTTTGTCCTAGGGCACAAGGTGTATTTATGGGAAGTGAAAAAACTTGTTCTGTTGGCCAAGCTAAAAAAGAAGCATATATCAAGCATGTATTATTCCTATGCTAGAGTATGTGCGAGTTAAAATAGTGTACCGTCTATTTTTTTTTATGTTGTTAAGTGTTGCAGTTATTCGAAATAAACATAATGCGTTTTCTCTGAAGCTCTTCAGGATTCCTCATTTGAGGTTTGTAGTCATTGTAATTCCATGTGTCATTTCAGTGTTAAGCAATTCCCTGGGGTCAAGAAACCCGATAAGATGCAGCTGGTAGTTAGACTGTCACTAGTCTGCGCAGAAGATGTAAAATGAAACATTTCCATGTGAATAAGGCCATCTGTTTTCAACACTAGCACAGTAGTTCTCAACTTATTTCCTTCCCCCATTCACTGACCTCAAAAAAACACCTGCAGGTTTTTTTTGCTGCATCCCTGCCCCATTTCAGAGTTTGTCACCCCAGTGACCACAGGATTAGGTCAAGGCGAGAAAATATTCTGTGCGCCAGAGTTTTTATAGGGCTGTTACTGGGAGATGATGAAAGGATCAGAAATTAGGTGGGTAAGCCCAAAAGAATGGGATCTGGGTCCTAGAGAAGGGTGCTAGGCTGATGTAACCTTAAGGATGGCTGTCAGGCATATTCTCCTTTCCTCCAAAAGCACTTGGCTCCTGTTTGGGGAGGCCATAGAGTAGTGAATTTCAGCCAGGGTGCTGCAGTACCCTGGGGTGCCATGACAGCCTTTGAAGGGTACGACCTAGAAGAGGAGATAAGCAAGATAAGTGCAAGCTCTAGTGAGGAGTAAGTGCTAGTCAGGTGCTCTTTCCTTCCAGAAGGTAACAGGGTAAAAATACACCTTACAGACTAATTCAATCAGAGATTCATAACATTTCATGAGCCTGAGCTTACTTCATCAGATGCGGTAAAATGACATGCACAGAGCAGTCTTATCAAAGTGAGAGAGTGATTTGACCATAAAAGAGAGGGGAGGGAGGGAAAGGAGGAGGGAGGGGTGGGCAGTCCTGGGAGAGGCAGAGTAATACACCCATACAGACAAAGGGGTCATAAAAACATATCCAGTTATTTGGATTTTATGGGACTATGGGTTTTTATCCCTAGTTCCATAACCAAGACCATACTTAACAAAAACAATGCAGTCTGCAAATGATTTCTTGTTTCACTATTGTGCATTGAGGTTGGTTTTTAAAGTTTTTTTTTTGTTTGTTTTAGAACAGCTCTGGGGTCAGAGGTTAAACTGTTCTGCCACAGACTTGTGTGTCTTTCTGCAACTGATGTCAGATCAGTGTTCATTCATTCATTTATCCATGTATAGATTGCCCTGACTGTCCAGTGTAGACAGCAGAGGGGAATCATAAGCAGGTATACATCAGGGGTGGCCAACCTGCAGTACAGGTGCTACAAGTGGCAAGGGCAACCTCAGCATGTGGCAGATCGGGGAGGAAGCACAGCAGCAGATAGGGCAGGGAGCAGAAAGCAGATCAGCGAGTCAAGCAGCGGAAGGGAATTGGAGTGGCTCATAAAGGAAGGTGCAGGGCTAATTTGTGGCATGCCTGCCAAAAAGGTTGGCCCTCACTGACTGACATATATGACATTGGTAGAAGTGCAGGTGAATGAACTGTGGATATTTATAACCCTTGTTGTTTGGTCTAGTGATTGTGGTCTGTATTAATGAAGAGGCACAGCTTGCATCTATGAGCCTTGCAAGGCCTAGTGCTGCTGCCACCTCGTCCTCCTCCACTACCTCTACTCCTTTCTCCCCACCCCTCACTGCAGCGCAGGC
>NW_005843189.1:179631-208961 GCF_000455745.1 Alligator sinensis
TTCCTGCTGGCTGCTCTTCCCCTTCCCAGCCCCTTCAAGTAGTTAAGCCATACAATAAATCATTTAGTTTCTGAAATAGGGTGCTACTCAAGTCTATAAAAGTTATGGAGGATTGCCTCATCTAAAAATATATACAATTACAGCCATAGAGCCTACTGCTTATTTGACAGCTTTTACTCCTTGTCATTTTAAACATCAGTTTAGCTCGGGGATAGGCAATCCGTGGCATGCATGCCAATTAGTGGCACACAGAGACATTCTTCCTCGGCATGCCAGGTGGTGTGCGAGGAAATTGTTTAAATTTTTTTTTTTTTTTTTTTTTTTTAAGTTGCTGCTCCCACCTCCCGAGCAGCCACAGGTTCCAGTGGCACTGGGGGTGGAGTCAGGAGAACTCGGGCAGGGTCAGGGATACTGACTGTGTTCTGCTGACCCCACCCCCTGTCCCTGGGCTGTGCCCTCCAGCCCACCCAGCCCCTGGAGGGGAGCTGTGGGAAGGTGAGGCCAGGGCCCAGGCAGACACTATGGAGGGCCGCTATGCTGGAGGCTTCTGGCCAGCTTGGCCCCAAGCGTTGCCTGCAGCAGCTGTTCCTGGGACACAGGAGGCTCCTGTGGCCTAGCCCTTGCACTGGGGTGGGACTCTGCCCCACTTGTGCTGTGCCCAGTATGCAGGGAGGCCAAGCCGGGAGCCCCCTGAGCCTGGGAAACTGCCCCGGCCAGGCATAATCTCCTCACGGGCAGGACAGCTGCAGCTCATCCCCACAGAGCTGTGTGGGCCATGCCCCATCTCAGGTGCTGCTAGGTGCCTGCCCACCTGCCGTGGCCCAAGTCTGCAGAGCTCTAGGGGAGCTCCTGCTTCCCACCTGGCACCTGCTGTCCTCCAGCTGCTACCTTGTCAAGGGCCTGGCAGGGCTGGCCTGCCTACAGTGCCTCCCCTCACACCTACTTCTCCCTGTGCCACCCGGACCCTGCCCTGAGCACCCAGCCCTGGCACTGAGCACCCTGGTGCTGCCCCCACCCAGGTGGGATGGGGCATCTGTCTGCTCGAGCCCTGGACCCAGGCTCCCCCTGCTCCAGGACCATCAGGGGGGCCTAAGTGCCCCAGCCGTGGTGGCTGCTCCTGGGATGTCACTGCCTCTCTACTGGACACTGCCCTGGACTAGCAGGCCTGAGCCACAGCTGGTAGCGTTGGGAGGCATGGGTGGCGAGGGATACACCCTCTTCCTCTCTTCCTTTTTTTTCTCTCTTCTTTCTGTTTCCCTTTCTCTCTCTTTCTTTTCTTCTCTGCTTTCTCTTGTTTTTATTTTTGTCTCTTTTTTTCTTTCCTCTTTTTCTTTCTCGTCTCCTCTTTTCTCTCCTTTTCTTTTTTCTCTTCTTTCTTTTTCTTTATTCTTTCTCACCCTCTTTCTTTTCCTCCTCTCTTCTCTTTCTCCTCTCTTTTTTCTCTTTTTCTATTTCTTCTTTCTCTCCTTTTTCTTTCTCTTCCTTTATCTCTCTCCCTCTCTCTCTTCTCCCTCTTCTTTGTCTCTCTTTTCACCTCTTTTTTCTGTCTCTCTTTCTCTTCTTTCTCTCTCATCACAACATGCTTAACAAAAAAAATACACCAGAACAAAGGATACTGTAAAAAAAAAAAAAAAAAAAAAAAAAAAAAAAAAAAAAAAAACAAAACAAAAAAAACCCCAACATTTTTGATTAACTATATTAATATGCAGTGCGTCCTGCCATGTAACCCCTGCCCTGGTTTTGTTTTTCTGGCATACCAGCACTCTGGCACCTTGCAAGGTAGACATTGCGTTTTTTTCAGCACTCCGGCCAAAAACATTTCCTACCCCTGCTTTAACTCATGTTTTTATATACAGCTATTCAAGGAAGGCATACCAGCATTTCAATGGTCTTAAAGATCCCTGAAATGTTGTTTGTAAGTGGTGGAAAACATATCTAGCTAATGGTATTTCTTATCAGTAAAATCCTGGCCCCAGTGAAGCCAAAGCTCCAATGATTTTCCTCCATTTTTTTGAGAGGACTAATAAGTATGATGCTCTCTCCAATCAGAAGTTTAGTTTAACACAGAAGATGTACCAATTCTTGGTTGAGAGATCACACTTTCTCAAGTAAGCTAATATTTTGAGTGTAAAATGTTTTTTATAATAAAAAATAATCTGATAGCTCCAGGGTTCTCATTTACTTATAGTAAACTGACATGTATAAACAAATTGCTGTGAATGGGAGACTAGATGTGCTGTAGTTTTGTGAGACTACATTTTGCTCTAATAGATTTTTTTTTTAATGTCCCTAAGCAATATTTTTGCTATATTGAATTCAAGATGTGCCTGTTTTCATAAACAACTCAGTTAAAAATATTCTATCATCCTTTTGTCAGCTGGTATAATATTATCCCATACAGAAAATGGTATTAGCTGTAACCTTGACATGAAATTACTTAAGACTCTGGAAGACTTGTTAAATACTAAATATTAGTAGTTGGTATATAATGGGTGCATCTACACATGGGCTTTAATGTGTACTAGCCTATTTTAATGCACATTAAGTGTCACAAAGTGCTCTTTCGCTAATGTGCATTAAAATAGTACATTGTGCCTTTTTCTAGTACCTCACTATGGAGGTGATAAGTTTAACGTGCATTAGTAACAGTGAGTTAATTAACATATAGACATGTCCCTTAATACTAACGATTAGCTCGTGCCTTTTTTGTATGTAGTGTCTGCACTGACTAGTTTATTTAAGTTTGTATTTTAAACATGACTTCCATATAAACATACACAAGGGATGAGAATGTAAAGTTCTAGTATCAGACTGAAAGGGCTTAAAGGTATGGTTGAGTTAAATTAAAGCCACGTAGTAGTATAAGACAGATAGTATTATCCTGACTTCTGTAATAGGAAACACTGCGAAGGAAATGCTGTTGTTGCTTGAAAGCCAGCCTCTAACAGGAGTTTTCTATCATCTTTGTGCTGTTACAGGATTTCCGAGACGCAGTGGCACATGCCTCCAGGCAACTTGGAAAACCAGTAATTGAGGACAGGATCCTGAATCAGATCCTTTACTACCTACCTCAGCTGTATGAACTCAATCGGGATCTATTAAGAGAATTGGAAGAGAGACTGTCTCACTGGTAACTATTAATGAGGAATGCAGTATTCTTTAATTTTAATATTTTTGGAAGATAAGCAAATCTTAGCATAGTCACAAATGTTTTGTATTTTATATGCCTTTCTTGACTCCAGAGCTGATTTTTGAATGGAAGCGGTGTATTAAAAGGTTTATTTGGTACTTGGGGACATTATATGCACATACATGCATGCATCTCTCTGCTTGTATAACCATATTACAGACTAAAGCTAAGATTTCAAAAATAGGAGCCTAAAATTAGGCCCATGGATCTGTATTTAGCATCCTTCCCCCACAAAAAGGTCTGTTTTAAGTGCCAAGTGCTCAAACTTCATTGCCCTTCATTGAGAGAAATTTTAGCAACCTAACTAGGTTCTTTATATATGTATATTCCCTTGAAAATTCTGTTCTTTTTTTACTCTTTAAAGCAAGGCACCAATCCATTAATACTTCTCTCATTTAAAAAATAAAAGCAGCAAAGAACTTAGCAACAAAAATGACATGCATATGTAACTTACCCCAGGGCTGTCCAGCTGGCTCCCTGCAGGCCATATGTGACCCATGAGCAATTAATCTGTGGCCCCTGAGCTCCCACCTGGCCCGTGAGATAAGCAGTTTATTCCAGCTCTGCCACAAATCCAATATTGAGCTAGTATGGCTAGGTCTACATTGCAGTGACTGTAGCCCATGAAGACTCATCTGATTCAGCCTTAAGCTATATCGCTTGGGTATGAATAATAGTGTAGCTATGGTGTTTAGTGTGGACTGTAAAATCTGACTAAGAACCTAAGTAAATGCTTGGTTTGCCTGAGCTGAGCTCCATGTTGCTTTGGCTGTATTTTTAGCAGTGGTTGAATCCCTTCCAGTTCCAATAGGAGGACTCTGTCTTTGGCTGTTTATACACATTCAAATAATTTGGGAGAATTTTCTCAGGTTTGTTCTCCTTGTAGAAAAACTTGCCCACAGCTGCATGTACAGACAGTCAAATGCTGCGGTCCTGAAGAGCGGAGAGCTTGCAGTGCTGCCACTGTCCTGTGAAGTGGTGATAGATGGTAGCAGTGCATAGGACAGCCCTGATTGGCTGACCCAGACTGCCCATGGTCAGCCTGTCTATCCCTGCAGCATGATGTGGGGATTATGAAGGAGGTGTGTTCTGCTCCCTATGAGTGATACACTGTTTCCTAGGGTGCGACACTGGAGGACTGTATTCTCTGTTGAAAGAAGCCACAGCATGTACATTTGCTGCCCTAAAATAAACTGTCCTGAGAGTGATTTAAACCTTAGTTGTTCCTAGGTTATTTTCCTTTTGGAGCTGTTTTTTCCTCTGGGAGAAAGCTTGAACATCGGAATTCTCAATTGTTTCTCTTGGGAGAGCAGTGACTCCCAGGAGAAACTGAACATTTGGCCTTTGGCATCTTGCATGTTGACACTATCACTCACATGGGAACAGTCATGAAACCAAACACTCTCAGTCTGAGACCTTTTTCTTTGACAGTAACTACCTCCTTGGCACCAGTGGAGTCTTTGCTTCTAAGCTCTGCTCCAAGAAAAGTATGAACTAGGATCTTGGTCTCATACGTTCCTCTCCACTGATACTAATGAGAAAATTGAGACAAGCCTACAGGCCAGACCATCATGATTTTTAAGGGTACTGGGTTATATAAAGATGTAACTAAAAGTCCTTGGGTGAATTTTCTAAAGGGTTTGGGCACTAGCTATGATTTGAATAGATTCAACTTAGTGTTTAGGTGCTCTTAAAAATCCCATGAGGCACCTGTAGGAGTTAGGCCTTATTTTAAGCATCCTTAAAGCATAAGAAACCTTAACTACATTTTAAAAAATCTGATCCCAGACACGTAGTTTCCAGCTCTGCTTATGGTACTGCCGCTTCTTCGCCGCTCTAGCGATTGCAGTGTGGGTACAGCTTCTAGCAAGTGGGAAGCTTCACTGGGGCCAGGCAGCTTCCACCTGGGCTTGTGCCACAGCCAGAGATGGGAAGAAGCATGGCAGTGTGGACTCAGTTTGCAGATGCCTGGTCTCAGTGTAGCTCCGCATGAACTAGAAGCTGGACTCACGTTGCATCCAGGGAGCAAGGGGCTGGAAGAAGTAGTGGCAGTGTAGGCACACCTCCCAGCTGTCTGGCCTTGTCCGTGGCACAGGGAAAGCCTTCTTACTGCTCACGTGCCACTGAAGCCATGTGGACCACGTTGGGCCAGCACTGGGTTGTACCAGCCTGCAACATGTGAAAGGTTGCTAGCCCCTGCTGTAGGTGACACAAGAAGACTACCAGGAAAGGTCCTTAAACATTGAGTCATTTTGCCCCTCAGATCATTAACCACAGTAGATTAAAGTGAGATATTAATGTTTTGCTGTAAATAAGGCTTTGAGGAAAAATCTGTTTGTAGTGTTTTCATTGCTCAGTTTTTATTTCTAGGATTGCTCATCAGAGAATTGCTGATATATTTGTGAAAAAAGGACCCTACTTGAAAATGTATTCAACTTATATCAAAGAATTTGATAAGAACATTGCATTACTAGATGAACAATGCAAGAGGAACCCTAGTTTTGCT
Source organism: Alligator sinensis (assembly GCF_000455745.1). NCBI lineage: Eukaryota > Metazoa > Chordata > Crocodylia > Alligatoridae > Alligator > Alligator sinensis. The sequence goes on from NW_005843189.1 coordinate 185,328, forward strand.
GCTGCTGTTAAAGATTTTGAGGTATCTTTTAATCTGTTCTAAGAGATTTTATCTTGTGGCTGTTTAGTCCTGGTGACCTTTTGTAAGACTGCAAGGATTATCTTTTGACTTGGTATTTCTTCTTTGTTTCTAGGTTCCAGTTGAGAATGAGTGGTGGGAGGGGGAACTGGAATGTATTTAAGTATTGGATCTAGTTTTCCAAGAGCAGCTAGTGATTTTGCATGCCCAATTTGAGATGCAGTAAAGGATCTTGGTTTTTCAGAAGACTCAACTGTTGCTAAAAAAAAAAAAAAAAAAAAGAAAGAAAAAATAAAGGCAGGTAAACAAAATAACTAGTCACTCATAACACTTCAAGACTGGGTAAAATGTTGTACTTATTTAAACCTAGAAGATGCCATAGTCATGCAGAAACAGATTGTCATCATGAACCAGTGCCAGGCTCTTACTTAATCCCCTTACAACAGATCAAAGAAGATATATAAGCTCTAAATGCATGATCTAGAACAAGGATTTTCTACCTTTTTGGATCAGTGTACCTCTGGCGGCCGGACACAGAGCAGTGTACCTCTGGCAGCCAGACACAGGGAGTGGGGGATGCAGAGTGGTGGCAGCTGCTGCATGTGAGCTTTCCCTTCCCCATCTGGCCAGGTGGATGGTTCCTGCACAGCAGTGCGGGATAGTGCATGATAGTGCTGTGTCCCCACCTGCCCGTGCGTACCCCCTAGGGCCTTCTCAAGTACCCCCAGGGGTATGTGTAGCCCCGGTTGACAACCTGTGATCTAGAATAAACATCAGAGAACACTTGTCTTTGCCAAGGTGACAGATAAACCTAATTCCATAATGAAAGTATTGCTGAAATGGACACATAAGGAACTGCTCAGATCAACACAATGCTTTTGTCTTTCCAAGCAGAAGTGCAGTAATTTAACCATGAAACCACATAGGACCTGTTGTTCTGCATACATGTGCTCTCAGATATATGCCCACTTCATACATGCATCATATTGAATGGCCTCTGCTCTGTTTGTGCATATGCACATAAGGTTAGATAGGCTACTTATTGTAAGTGGAGAAGCAGGTTAAAGTTAGAACAGAGAGGCAAGAGGCAGGACAAAAAAAACAAGACCTAAAATAGCAAAATGGTAAAATATATCCCGTTAATGAAGGTGGCTTTTGCTGATACAGGTAGCATTATCTTTAGATGAAACCAGGGTGGAAATTAAACCTGTTGGAGCATGACTCTTTTTTTTTTTAAATGTTTACTTTTGTTGTCTTTGGGCTTTTCATCACAAACTTCTGTAAAGATCACTGCGGTCTTTCTCTGATCCACCCAGTTGTTAACAACTGATCATAAATGAGCCTCTCTCTCTGATGCCTTTACTGTTGGTTGTCTGATCTCTCATTTCTAGGGAGAGTTAAGAGGAAAAGAATATGATAAAATAAATTAAAATATGTTGAGTTCATGCACACAATGTAAACTTCTGTCTTCCTAATTTTATGGCACATGACTGATTTTTCCATATTTTATTCCATGTGGGGGAGTGATTAGAATTGCGGTGCTGATAATGCATCTAAAAGTTTAACCTTATCCTGGTATACCAGATGTCTGTGTTCTTCTGTAAAATTAAGTCAGGATAGCACAAAGTGTGCCACTGCAGCTCATAGAATCAATCAGTAATTAGGGGATACATTTCATTTGCCAACAGGGAATCTTTTGCCCACTGTTGGGAGATTGTTGTTGTTTATGTGTGTTTATCTTTCAGATGAGCCCTCGCTGTGCTAGTCTAGCACTCAAGCACTATCTCCTCAAGCCAGTTCAAAGGATTCCTCAGTACAGGCTGCTATTGACAGGTACAGCTGAGCTGTTTATAAGTTTAAAAGCAAGTTTTCACATGTCCCAGAAAACTGATACTCAGGCAATTGCGACTCTGCAAATAACATGCATTTAACTACTGGTGTATGAAGCTCTCTTAATGTGCTGTGCATTTAGAAGTTTTATACATTAATGCTGGGAGTGTTAAGAAAATGTACTGCTGTTTTCAGTCAGTAATAGAGAGTGTGTTTTCTAATGATACATCTTGTACATCTCAAGCTTGTGGTGATTTGTTCTGTGTCCACAGCTGTGGATTCCATTTGTTGAGATTGTTAGGGGAAGAACTTTAATAAAATTAAGGAAGAAAAGAGGTACTGAAAACTCAATATAAAATATTTTTCCTTTTAAAGGAAGGGCTGATCCAAATACTAAATTTTAGTTCTGGTTTTATTTCTGAAGTTAGTCGTATCTTTAAAAAAAAAAAAAAAAAAAAAAGTTTTGCATCTAAAACAGTGTCTGGCAACCTTTTCAAGTCTCGGGTTCTGATAGCCCACCTCTGGTCTGATGTAGGCTGGGGTGGCTTCCATAGCATGTCAGCAATCCCTGTATCCGGGCTGGCACCAGGCATCTGGAAGTTGCACCTGCACCACTGCTGCTTCTCCCAGTCCTCCACTCCTTATCAGGGATGCAGGCGCAGCTTTCAGCCAGTGGGGACCTGTGCTGGGGCTAGGCAGCTGGAAGGTGCATCCTTGCTGCCCCCACATGGATGCCACAGCTGGGAAGCAACAGGGGGTGTAAACTTAAATTTGCATTATAAGACAAAACTTTTGATCCATGTAGTAGACTTGTTACAGAAACAGTGCTTCCCAAACTGAACTAGGTTTCAGAAGACTTGGCTTCTTTTCTTGGTTCTGCTGTTGCCTTGTTGCATGACATTGGGAAAATCGCTGTCTCCAAATCATGCTGGGGCCTCTATTCTCAGCCTACAAAAGGGGAAATAGTGATGGAAATAGCTAGTCGCTATTATTTTCCTTTATAAAGAACACAGTTGCGAATTTGCAATTCTCTTGACTTCTAAATATTTAGGCTTCTGTTTTTAAAGCTACTACTACTTGCTGAGAATTTTTTAAAATAGCCTATGCTTATTTAGTAAGCACAAAAATAAAATGCTCCATGACCCTATTCTGGCTCTGTAGCGACTAACTGCTGTTTCCCCCACAGTGTTTATATTAGTGATGCTGCTTTATGCAGCACATTGAAGTGTTACATTGCAGTCACTAGGCGACTTTAAAAAAAAAAATCTTTTATTGTCAACTACCTTAAAAGTTTACAGGGAACTGGGGGGACAGGGTTGGAACCTGTATAAAAATGAATTATTTGGTAGGAGTAATATGCATGCCTCTTACAGGATAAAGTCAGACTATAAAAAGCTTTGTGATTTGTTTTCCTTTTCTTTACTTTAAATGGACACTAACTGAAAGCACAGCAGGGAGACTGCTATTAATTCCAACCTCAGTGGAGAGGCCCTTGTTTCTAAAATAGTCCAATGCCTAATTAAAAAGATGGAGCCAAAGGCAGTGCAGGGAAAAGACCCTGCCAGTGACTGCAGTTGAAAGATGTCATAGCTGAGTGGGGGGAAAAAAAAGTGTTCCTAATTACTGATGTTTATGGATTGCAGGGAGATTTAATTTTAAAATATCCGTGTTCTGTGCAAGATTCGAGTCCATTAATTGAATCTTTGCAGGCAGACTTTAGTGACTCTGTGCCATCTTAAGTGGCCACTAGTTCATGCTCTGCATTGTGAGACTCGGAGTTTCGTTTCTAAATAGAATTTTCTCTGTTCTGTGGGAGGGCTGAAAAGTACAAAAAATAAGAATTTCTTCTGTGCTGGAGTGGGTGGGTGTGTGTGTGTGTGTGCATCCTTGAGCTATTTCACTGCTATTTCCCACAACTACGCACACACGCTGTATCTATATATATAGTTGTGAGAAATAGCAGTGAAATGACTCCTCAAGGTACATACCTACCTTACTATTGCTCAGTCTGCAGTGCCATTTCACATTGCATTATATTATCTTTGTTGGTAACATGAGACAAACAGGGAAGAAGGTGCTGGTCTCAATAGTCCATTTGCTCAATCAACTTAAAGTACCTTCTGCTTAATATTGGGAAGTCTTGACATAGGTCTGCACTGCTGAGTCTTCAAAATACATGCTTTGGATCCAGCATCAAAATGGGTAGGGCAGCAAGAGAACAAGAATGTAGGTAACTTAAGTGATAAAAAATTAATCTGCTGTGGACAAAGCCAATGGAAACTTTTTCTGGTCTGCAAATGAATTAGCAAGGAATGTGAGAGAACTGAGGAGTAGAAAGTGGGGGGGGAAATAAATCAGTTCAACTGTAGATGCCAGGGCTCTGTCAGCTACTGAGTTTCCTCTTGGATGTGCTCTGTTTCAGTAGGCTAGCCTTGTATCTATGATACAGTTCCACATATGCTTGCAGTAGTGACAGTTTGCTGCTGCTTGGAGATGCTGCTTGTTTGTTACTTCTGAGCTGTCAGTATCAGAAGCAAGTGGGCTTGTAGATCAGCAGAGGAGAGGAGCAGTTTAGTGAGATTCCTGTTGAATTACATGGATCCTCCATTACATCTCATGGATATAATGTTTGCTCTATGCCATTGGGTTCCAGGGATAGGGTACTCACACCTCTATGCCTTTGGGGTTCTGTCCTCGAGTCACCATTCAGCAGAGACCGGTGGGGTGGTAAACAGTTTTATCTTTATTAGGAACAGGATTCGGCAACTCACATGCTCACATCATGCAGGGAGAACTACAGCTACCCATCACCCCAAACCACACCCATAGGGCATCAGGGGGAGGGACTGGGTCATCCCACTGCTGGCCCCTTAAAGGTACATTCCATATACCACATCTCCCTTCTTTACTCTGGGAGCTCTCTTTAACTAGTTGGATGTTCATCGGGTGCTACTTTAACACAACATTTCAGGATCGTGGAGCCAAAGGTTGCTAGCACTTGGCTCACCAGTGGGGTTTAGCCTTTACTGCTATCCCATCATATGGTCATTGTACTTCACAAGCAGTCTTACCACACATCCACTCTTAGTTTGCATGGTGTCATCAGGTTCCCCTGGGTACTGGTGGATTCTCTGGAATGTGATGAAACTCTTGCTCGTGGTGGTCTGCTTCTTCTTATGAAGTTTGTTCTGCTGCCGTCTCTTGAGGTACATTGACACGTTCTGCTGGTACTGATGAGTAATCCTTTCTTAAGTGTCTCCTGTTCCTCCTGTAGACATTACTGCTGGGGGTTGTTGTTACATAGGAGCGCGGTTCATCCCTTTTTGTCATGATGGATGCTGGTGTCCAGCCTGTACTTGTTTGCATCCTTACTTTCTCCCCCTCTCGTAGAGGTGGCAAGAATGCAGCCACGCAGTCATAGTGCTCCATTTGGCGCCTTTGAAGGTTCTGCAACTTGTGGGTGGCATTCAATGGTAGTCTAGGAGTTAGCACTGATATTGTAGCAGGAAGGGTACGGCGCAAAAGTCTCCCCATCAGAAGCTGTGCTGGAGCGTAATCAAGACGGGTAATGGGCATGTTTCTCAGATTGAGTAAAGCCAGATATAGATCAGACCCATCCTGCAAAGTCTTCTTAAAAATTGATTTAATGGTCTGAACTGCGCGTTCAGCCTGACCATTGGGCTAGAATGGGTGATTGTTATACCCCAGTCAGTCACAAATTGTTTCGCGTGACTTGCAAATGGCACATGATCACAAACAATCTCTTTAGGTATGTCACAGCAAGCAAACACAGACTTCATTTTGGCTACTATCATGCCCGCTGTTTTGTCTGGCAGGTGCAAAACTTCAGGGTACTTGGAATAATAGTTGACTATGATCAAATAAGACTGTCCCTGTAGGTCAAAAATGTTCGTTGCGAGTTTTAGCCAAAGCAGGTCTGGGATCTCATGGGAGATCATGGGCTCTTCTTGATTAAGGAGGTTATAGCTTTCATTCAAAGGAAAAAAAAAATGGAACATTTCAAATCTCCACCAGCATTATCCTTTACTGGAAATCTTGTGGAGAATTGGAGGCAATGGGAACAGAAGCTTCAATTATACCTTGTAGTTACAAAGCCTGAGGAAAAGGCAGAAGATTATAAAATTGCAGTCATGATTCACTGCATTCGGGATATACCAGAATGGACTTTCTCTTCTCCACATGCTAACTCTTTCATCCTGACACAGTCCATGCTTCAACTGTCCAGCATACAGAAGGGGACATGTTGGTTATGGTAGACACTGTTGCTTCTCTTCTCCATAGATCTGCTATTTATCTTACTATATTGCTTTTGTAAATGTCTTGCTGAAATGTTACATCATCCCAAGGCTAGAGACAATAGTACTTGCACTGAAGTAATTATTTGCATCATTTTAAAATTCTTTACATAGGCTCATAAATTGCAAGCTATAAATGTAGATTTCATTGATACACCGGGAGGGAGGCAGGGGCTGGGGCAGGGGCAAGCACTGCCAAGTCAAGGAGGAATTGGGGATGAAGCCACAGCTCTTCTGGGGGTGTGGGATGGAGAAGGGCTCATTTGGGAGGTGCGGGTGAAGGGGGAGGTGGCTGGTCCGGCGGCTCCCCCCAACACTGCTGCTGTCACTTGTCCAGGAGGGCCCAGGAAGGCTTGTGGGCCCTGGATCTGTGCTGGGTGAGGCGGGCTGGGGCCAGGCTGTTCCTCGTGAAGCCTGGGCCGCCTGAGCAGGGCACGGGGCAGGTGGTGGTGCTACAGGAGGCTATAAGTGGGTTACGGCAAACTTCGGGGTGGCTGTAGCTCCCTCCCAGTGGCACCGCCACCCCACCCCACCCCCCAACCTGGCCCAGGCTCCTCTGGGAACTGCCCTGGCCCCAGTCCACCCTGTGTAGATCCGGGGCCTGTTCCTGGCAGAGCCTGGGCCAGGTGTGGCGGGGGATAGCGCTGCTGGGAGGAGGCTACAGGGAGGCTGCAGCCACCCTGAAACTCACTGTATGTAGCCCCCTCATAGCCAAGCGAGTCATTCCCCATTCAGTATTTGTGCATGCAGTTGTTTAAATTTGGTTTTAAAAACACTAGATTTAGTTGACACTTTCTTAATCTTTGGTACAGAAAAGGGTTTCTTCAAGCTGAAGAAGGAAATACCTGTTCTGGGGGAGAGAAAGTTTAATGTCATGATAGACATAATAATAAAAGAACATTGGGAGAGTGCCAAATCTCATAAAATATGGCTATTCCTCTGGCCCAATTAGAGCAGTTATGGCACATGGGGGTGATCTATCTGTGCGCCTGATCTGGACTGGCCATAGGTCCAGTGTGCAGGGCCAGTCTTGTGCTAGCTCTAGCTCTTCTACTGTGCGCAGCTTGCATCCTTGCATATGGACTCTGTGCATCACATGCAGCAGGTGGGGCTGGGGCCAGCATGTTCTGCATGAAACATGCCATCCTGAGACCCTCCAACAGCACTGTAGATTGGATGGTAGCACCCTTTCAGGAAAGAAGGTTGTAAACCTCCAAGCTACAAACATGTTGTTGATCAAGTCTGCCACCTAGTGGTTAAGTACTGATTTTTCTCACTATTGAACAAAGCACAAAATTGTAGCATGTTTCTTTTTATTTTTCCTTTTACTGAAAAAAACCCCACCTTAAGCATAACATAACTGTTGTTGTCAAATACTGTTAAATAATTATAATCAGGCTAACATAAAGGCTGAACTGTTATTTGTAACTGTTAAAATCTACCCACATACAATTGAGTGTAAATGATTCTGTGTAGTATAGTTTGGTATAGATGCATGTTATTACACACAGCCTTTATTTAATGAACAGTTTCTGCTTGTTGATCTTATTCTGGATGACATCCAAGTGTATCATATGGGGAAAAACTCTGTTTGTGAAAGCATGCATTTTTATTTATTTCATGGTTTATTCATGCTTTTTATACCTGATTCCCCAAAGTAGACCTAAATAGCATATGTGTGCTGTGCAGATATTGATTAGCTATGCTTCTGCTAAGAACATGTTTTTTCTGTTACAAAATTTCTTGGGGTTTTTGGATTTGAAGAGATTTAAAAAAAATCTAGTGTGTGGGCTATACTTATAGCATGTGTTTAATAAAAAGTAAGTTCCTTGAACAAAATTTGTATGCTTTTACTCCTTTCTGTAGTACTGCTTGATTTGCTTCTAATATATTTTCCTTCTATTTTTTATGCAGATTATTTAAAGAATCTTTTAGAGGAATCTGCAGACTATAGGGATACTCAAGGTATTTATTTTGATTAAAGACATAAAGACTGCTTAAATATGGGGAAACAAAAATATTTCTAAACATTTGATGCATGATTCCATGAAATCTGGGCAATGCCCAGGAAATCCATGGCGGGGGGGGAACAGAGGGAGCCAGTAGTTCTCAGGGTGCTGCAGCAGCCTGCTGGGGCGGGGAAGATGGCAGCTGACCACTAAAAAGGCTGTTGGCAAGATGGCTGCCACCCCTGCCCCTCACTGCTGATTGGCTGTTATGTGGCCCCATGCCCTCCACCAATCCATAGTAAGGAGCAGTGCTGTACTCTGCCCACAGAATAGCTGCCAAGCCTTCCATTCTGTCCACAAATTTGCAGGAGGGCAGCCCCTGTAAATTGGGTAGATCCCTATTAATGTATGGTAAATGGAGGTGTTATCTGTTTAGTTTCAAGTTTATCTGAAAAATGATCGTTTGTTCCCCTTGAAGAATATTAAAAGTTGACAAAATCAGCTTTCCCTAGAAAATTGAGAATCTGAAATTTAAGATTTTTTCCTTGTTTGCATCATAACTGATTATAAAGGCTCTAAATTGGTCCCTTGGTTATTTTCACGCAAATCCCCAGTTGTGTTGTCCCTCTGCTGACACCCTTGTAATCCTGCCATCTTCAGGAGGGTTGCATTGGACATAGGTTCTCAAACACTGTTCTTTATTAAGATCTTAACTCGCATTCAAACCTGTTTGGCTGTGCAGTAGAAATAAATTGGAGCACACATATTCTTTATTAAAGTAAGCAGATGGAAAGTAGGTTTAGATTGTTTTGTGTGGAAATATTTTTTTCAGTGACAAAAGGTCCAGTGGTGGTCTTCCATCAATAACAGGTCTGGAAAAACTGGTTCATTAAGAAAAAAGAGTTAAAAGTAATTTGGAACTCTGTACACACTTTTGAGGTTCCCAAGTCAACTAATGTTGTTCTCTCCCCACTTGCTGTGTCAACCAGGGGGACTAAACAATATAGCAGTGAAAAGGAGCATGTGTACAGAGCTGTCAAATGTATGAAAGGAGTAAACTGGAAACTAATTTAGAGAAAAATTTAAAAAAAGCAAATGTATTTTTGAAGGAGGAACCACTGACAAAGCTGTATAACAAAAATATTGTTTCTTCACACTTCAGATGCTTTGGCTGTTGTCATAGAAGTAGCCAACCATGCTAATGACATCATGAAACAAGGCGTAAGTATCCTGTGTTTGAAAAGTGACCAATTAAAGTCATGTCATCACAAAATGATTTTGTAATTAAATTTTAAAAGCAGTTCTAATTGTTTGTGTGTATTTTTCCCTTGTAGGATAACTTTCAAAAGCTTATGCAGATTCAGTACAGTTTAAATGGACACCATGAGATTGTACAACCAGGAAGGGTAAGTGCCCCAGATAGCAGTTAGTAGACAGCAGCAAGGAAACTGCAGTACAAACTGTGGTAATACAAAGCATAGAAGTCCACTGTTAAAGTGCAGAGAAAAATGATTCCTTGTTTAATTGCTGATTGTAGAACACACATTTCTTCTCAAGGGTTGTTTTAACTTTTTGGGGAAAAAATGTTCTTATGTATTAAAACTGGTAGGTTCTCATAAAGCCCTATGCATATACATGTGTTTTGTTGGCAGCTGTGCTTGGCAGCCTTGCTTCTGCTTCAAGACTTAAAGATAAGCTGGAGCACACCATGCTTGTTGACTTTAATGAGACCTGGGGATTGGCAGCAACTGCTGAGCTGGAGAAAGCCTGGAGTTCCTAACCTTTTCTATCCTTGTCATAGTCACACTTGAACAGTATGAGCTTGGTAGTTTCTGTGGCATCACTTGTGTGCATTGTTGAGGAACTGTACTGGTTCATACTGTGACTTAAGTGAGTTGCAGATGTGGGAGGCTTTATTCTTGTGATCTGCCTTATCAGTTGCAGTTCTGTTCATTTCAGTGAAACCACTCACAGGACGAATGAGAGGGGCAAGAATTTCTGCAGATGATCTTCTATTGGACCAACTGCATGGTTGCAGTAGACTTAGACAAGCTTTTGAATACAATGCTTTCTTCAGGTTACATTGTATTCGAAAGCTTGTCTAAGTCTATTCCAACCATGTTGCTCCAGTAAAAGGACATCCATAGAACTCTGTCTCTAGCATGTTTCCTGGACCCTAACTGCTACAACAACACTTCGACACTCACAGGAAGGAAGTTACATATCTGTATGTTTGCAGAAATGAGCCCATAACCCAGCCTTTGGAGTTTGTATGAGCAGCCATATACATAATAAGATAGCAATTTTATTTGAATTGGATATTAATCTATTTAGTTTGGATGTTGCATTTTATCTTGCATTTAAGGCTCAGCTTTTCATAGGAAACTATGTTAGTTGATAGGTCTGGTTATTCACTTTTATTAGGAGCTACCTTTTTCATTTGTTGAAGTATGATTTGTATATTGTGACAAGTAGACACATTCTGACTAAATAGTTTTCCTCCCTTATTCATATCTTTTATATTGGCTTAAACCCCTAAGGATATTAGGGACATTTTATTCAGGAGTGGGTTTTTTTTACAATAAATTTGTTAGAAACTCTATTTCAGAACAGCAAATTTTTCTTCATTTGGGCTTTATGTATATTATTTCTGTGTCTGTAAAAAGGGCATCAATAAATTATGTGAATAATAACTTTAAAGAAAGAGGAAGCTTATTTGTTCAGTTTGTGTCCTCAGCAACTGAGTTTTAAATCAATTTGTTTATCTGCTTTAACTTACCAGGTCTTCCTGAAAGAAGGAACATTGATGAAGCTGTCCAGGAAGGTCATGCAGCCACGAATGTTTTTTCTGGTGAGGTGCCATGTATATATCTGCAAGCCTAATGCCAGAGTAAATTGAGCACTGTTTTGCCTTCTCAGTACAGTTAAACAAGATTCTGTATCATGTACGCTAAAAAAGAACAAATAAGCATTCCCACTGTTTGAACAAGGCTCAGCTACTGTTTTTTAAGAGCTGTTGGGGGTGGGGGGAAAAAGCATGATCTTGAAAAACTTAGAACACCTTTACTTCCTTGAATATTAATAGGCTTTGAAACCTAAAATTTGGGTGGTTGAGGCATTACTTCTCATTCTTTTAAAATACACATTTACATCTTTGGATGGAGTATTGGGTAGGGATTGATTTCAAGGTTTTATTCTTGGCTGTTCTGCTGACATGCTCTTGGCTTTAGACAAGTCACTTCTCTTGGCTTTAGACAAGTCACTTCTTCTCTGGGCCTCTCCTTTCCTTCCCATTCTGTGTCTGGCTCTTCTATTCAAATTGCAGACACTTGAAGGTAGAGATTGCCTCACTGTTTATGCAGTGTCCAACACAATAAGGCCGCTGTCTTAGTTGGTACCTTAGATGCTACTGCCAAACAAATAATATTAATAACTTAGTAATATATGATTAAATGTACATTGTATTTGTTTTCCCCTTTCAACATTGAAAGTATTTTAAAGATTGGTATTTCTCTCAGTATTTAAAGATTGTATCTAATGAGTATAGGTATTTACATGTCTGCCTTTGGACAGTATTTTTGTGGGGGGGTTTTAAACAAAAGTTGTTGCAATAAAAGATTATAGACCATCATAACAGCTGCTTATATAAGTTTTATAAGATTTAATTTTCACTTAAGATATTGTTCATCTTCATTTGAAAAATATGAAATTGCCTGAGCATTACTGCCACATTCACAACTGGCTTCCCAGCAAAAGTTCTATCTACTACTTACCCAAACACTTCCACAAGTGGAATACTTTCTCTGCTGGTATGAACCTGTTTTCTCCATTTGTGAGCTTTTGAGTTTTCCCATTGCAGGAAAATAATTTTGACTTGAATAAACAATTTCCTTATTTTCTATTTAGTTAAATTGTCTGTGCAACTTTAAATTGACCACCTTGTGCATATGCATGTTGGTAGGTCTTCAATTACAATTCTAGGATCCCATACTACTTTTTCCCCATAAAAGCACAGCCCCATCCAGTGCACAAGGTTTATCTGCTCTAGGAAAGAATCATAGGCTTGTAGTACCTAAAGCTGCTGTCTGTAGGACAACTGACCTCACTTTTTGCAGAAATTTGAAAGGGTGAGTGAGATAAGACTACAGGAAGAAGCAGGGCCTTAGGGCTAAAACAGTTGAATGCTGCTCTGAGAGAATTGAATTCTTTACCTGCCTTTGCCTCAAATGCTGAATAATTCACATAAAGTAAACTTTTCACAGATGGACACCGATCAGGTGTTTCCAATTTCTGGGTGCCTGGTTTGAGATGCTGGGGCCTGACTTGCAGAAGTACCGAGCTCTTGTAGTTGCAGGTGAAGTCTGTGGGAGCTGTGCTTTGACTGCATAAAGTGCATACTGTCATGTATTCTGAAAAATCAGGCACTCAAATTGGACACCCAAAATTAGTAGATAGCTTTGACTCTGCTCTCATTGGGCTAGATTTTTGATGATATTTACGTACTTAAAAATACAGGTAGGTATTCTGGCACATCTGAAAATCCCACTATCTGTATCTTGAGGCACTTCAAAATGCCTTTAAAAATCTGACCAATATGTTTAGATAGTCAGAATGTAAGTACAGTATTACTACCTTCATTTAAAAGTAAATAGACTCCTCTTCTCAGATCCTGCTAGAACAGTAGTCCAGGAATGTATCCATTACACCCTGTTAGTCTAATCTTTCAATATATGTATATCATTTCTTTATGTATTTCATGTATTGTTAATACAATATACCAAAAATAATCTGTCTATCTTTAAGCACCCTTTAGTCACTGAAAAATGGTGTTTTTCATTGCAGTTTAATGATGCCCTGTTGTATACAACTCCAGTACAATCTGGCATGTATAAACTCAACAATATGCTTTCATTGACTGGAATGAAGGTGAGTCACTGAGGTATCTGCTAGAGAAACTTGCTGTCAAAAAATACTTTAACTCATAGACAAGTTAATTATTGAAAATAAATATTAAAATTCATAGTTTTTGTTTTCTGTGGTTCTTGGACTACTAAAGAGTACAGTCAGTACTAGGGGACCAGGGTAGTCAGCTAAGAGGAAACTTACTTTGGTGTGTGTGACTAAAGGTGAGTAGTATAGAGCATGGTCTAGATATGCTGTTGGTGTGCCAGACTTCAGGCCCCTTCAGTCAGTTCTATTATCGCAAGTTAGTTTTAACTGCCATTTGGCTCAGTATTGAGCCTCCCTGAAAACCTTCCTATTTCTCTAGTGTATTTTTTAATGGCCCTTCCCCCTGCCCAGCAGCCATTGAACTTTTTGTCTGTCCCCAAAACACATAGAGTTATAACTGTCTGATTACTTCCTGATGGGCCAAATCCTCCACAACTGAGTCTCCAAAGACTGCTGATCCTCAGGGGAGAAATGCAAGCATTAAGTGGGGAGAGGGGGATTTAAAATAGTGCCTCCAAGAGAAGCACCAGAGTTGAACCTGTTTTTTCTTGCTTCATTAAAATATTCTTGTGGGCAAAGTGGGCAGCCATTTAAACCATGAGGATGGTACTTATTTTTCAAATTCTACTGATTTTAATATTAAACACCACTTAAACTAATTCACACTTGACCAGCCTGCTTCTCAACCTTTGGCACCTTATTAATATTTATTAGCATTACTCAGAGTATGTGCTTAGCTTCTTCTCGGAGGTTCATACTTCAGTGCAAGTCTCCTTATATTATTACTGGGAGCATCTTGCCTCTTAGCAGTAATTGGTCAGTTCTGGGCTGCTGCTAGCACAATGCTGACAGCAGTTGAGGTGAGTTGAAAGGATTAATAGCGTGCACATGTCAGTAGTTTTCCGATTAGAAACCAATACTATATGCATTTTACACTTGACTTCTATCTCCTAAACCTCTGAGGGGTATTTAGTTCAGCAGTGTCCCGTATGAATTGTATCAAGGAACTTCTTTGCCCTAAGCTAAAGTCAGCAGAATCTCACTTCCATTTTGCAGAGTCAGTTAAATTTGAACCTTGTGATTTGGAATCATAGAAAAATAGGACTAGAAGGGAAACTCAGGAGGTCATCTAATCCATTCCCCTGTTCAAGGCAGGTTCATCCGTGTCAAAACTATCCTTGGCAAGTATTTTTCTAACCTGTTATTAAAAACTTCGGGATCATCCGTCAGACTCGCCTACCAGGCATAATGCTCAAAAACATCAAAAATCCCCTCTAACTAGTCTCAGGTAAAGCAGGTGATGTGATAGTGCATGAACTACTGAAGAGTTCTTCTTCACTTCTGTCACCTTCTGTATTGCTTCAGTTTGGCTATAGTTACAGATAACTCTTAAGACTCATTAACTCAGTTTGTATTTTTGTTTCCTTGGTCCCCACTGTAGGTTAGAAAACCAACCCATGAAGCTTACCAGAATGAGTTGAACATAGAAAGTGTAGAGCGATCCTTTATTCTGTCAGCGAGGTAAATAACATCATAAGTGAATAATGAATATTTAAAAGCTTACATTATCAAATGTATTCCATCAAATATGGAACAGCATATTTGTTAATACTGTGCTCATTGTTCTGTATTAATGCAACTGATTTCATTTTTTGGCTGGAATAGTAACTGTAGGAGTATAAAGAGTGCTTGCAATGAACACAGACTAGTTTAGTTTAAAATCCTATCTAAGTTGTTTAAAACCAGAATTCAAAATGAGATTGCCATTGATTGAGTGAGAAAAGATGGAGTCATAGGCAGTGGGTCCCAGGCACTATGTGAACTTAGTTTGTGTATGTATCCACTGCCACCGACATACCGCTCATCTTAACTTTTAAGGAAAACTTCTGTCTTTCCTTGCCACTGGTGGGAAAAGCTCAGATTCTATACTAAAATAGTTACTTTTTGAACTGCCTGGACAATGATTGCACTTGTATAGGAATGCTGCTGTAATCACAACGCTCAACTGTTAACCAAATTGAGGTGGAAAGAGGGAGTTACCCTCAAGTCGGCCATGTCCTATAAAAACTGATATTTAAGTAAGTTGAAATCTTATTTCTTGTAACTTGTTGAAAAGAAAACATTACTACTTTTAAAATGACTTACTTCAGCAGTCTTAATTTGGGTTTTGATAGAGGAAAATATAGTTTTTAATTTAGACTCTTCTGTCTCTCTTCCAAAGTTACCAATATGTGACCACATTTCTCTACTAGTTTACTTTATCACTAATAAGGGGAGACATGAATTATATAATGAACCGATTTGATAACCGGGCTTATGATATACATTTGAGGGAGTTTTTATGAGTCATCTAGATTTAATACAGATGTAACTGAAACAGGAAACAGTGTGGAGCAGTACTGAAGCCCAACTTAAAATTGGCATTAAATTATAGATATATGAAAAAAACAGATTCTGTGCTTGTCTAAATTTTCCAAGATGGCATTCAAAGGATAAATCATCTTAGAACAGTTTTTGTCTGCCTTTACAAAGCTGCCTTTGCCAAAGGCAATGCTGTTCTTAAAGCATTTGAGCCATGAATTTTATTTGTTCTGTCATTTGTGACAATGCTGACGAGAGGACACATTTCCTCCTCTCTTACTAAAGCAGAATTAGAATGGGCTGCTACGTGTACTGGATGACCTTGCATTAACTGACATCAGGATGTTTGCACAACACAAACATAGGGTGTTTTTACATGTGCTCTGGCAGTGGGTGGGGGCTTTAGTTAAAGTGCCTCCATCTCCATTTTGAAGCGTGGGGACACTGATACACCAGACGCTAACATTGGCTGGAGTACGGTGATTACCACGCTCCAGCAGGCTCAATTAATCAAGTCTGTTCCAATGCATTGTAATTACAGTGTGTTGGAGCAGCCTCCATGCTCATGTATAGGCACCCATACTCTCTAGCAGAGAGGAATCAACATTAGCTTGTCAGAATAGCAAAAGCAAATATCACAGTTGTCTGAGTAATGACTGTTATTTATAATGGAAGAGTGAAGATTTTTGTCTTTACACTAGATTTTATATAAATGTCTCATAGGAATTTTGTGTCTTTGGAGAAGATGCACTAGATAAAACATGGGCTTGATTCTATACCCAGCAGGCACAGGATAGGACCTGCAGTACTTAGATGCACTGATGATAGAGCTCTTACAGGCATGCAAACAGCATTTGCAAAAATGCAGGATATGACTTTGCCCTCCCTGTATTTGTTAGTATGACACTTCAGCTTTTTGAAAAAGATAGTAACTTATCCTTAGAGTTATCAGGTTGTGAATCCCATACATTTGGATTTGTCTGTTTTTTATTATACAAGAAAAAACTAATGTTTCATACTGATGTGTGGGCACAATCATTTTGAAGCAACTGATTCCACTGCACATGCAGACTGACCTTACCTAATGTGGTGTTATGATGATTTTATTTATAAGATACTATATAAAATAAATCATAATCTCTAAATTATCTCTAAAGCGTAAGTGGATGGCATTTGTTTCTTCCAATTTATTTAGAGTGCCTGAAAATTGTTGCCATCAAACCTTTTGACCTACTTTTCATAGAAAAAAGAGTGAAGTCAAAAAACTATATGCTGCTGTTTGTGGTATGCTTCTTGGACAGTCTAGTCCAGTGGTTCTCTACCTTGTTAGATGTGAAGCGCTTCTCCATAACTTTTGTGAACTAAGCAGCACCACATTTTAAAAATAACTTATTTATTACATGGCTTACCTCCTTCCAGAGGAATCAGGCACAGGGGGCAAGGGAATAGTCAGGCAGGGACTGAGCCTGCACTTATCTGCTTATCTTCTCACACCTGGCTAATTTCCTAACACCTTGTGGCACCCTTCAAAGGATATCATGGCACCCCAGGATGCCTTAGCACACTAGTTGAGAATCATTGGTCTAGTTAGAGGCTAGGGGTTGGGTAAATCATTTGAAATTTAACAGCTGGAGAGGAAGGGGCCCCAAATCTCAATATTTAAAGCATATTGATACTTGCACTGCTGCTACCTTTACTAGTCTGTGTTTTTAGAAGACTATTTTCTAGTACTGTCAATGTTGCACCTTTCAAGAACCTTCACTTCTCCTTCCCTTTTTAAAAATCATGGGAAACTATTGTTTCAAGAGGGATCATTTAAACAATAATAATGGAAGCATAAGGTATTTACTGAGGATTAATGACAGTTTGGGTGGAGCTGAGGTCTCCAGGTGCAGCTGAAAATCTCCAGTTTGTATTTAATCCTCAGGAAATGCCCGTGTGTTATGATGAAGAGGCATGTGCAAGCTGAAGGGAAAATCCAGATGTCTATCCCTCTCAAAGAGATACAGTATAGACAGTGGATGTCTAGAGAATCATCTCTCATCTTACGTTTTATAAGCTTATGCCATATTACAAAACTGTTTGAATTTACTCTTACCTGGCTACAGCGAAATGTACTTTTTTTTCTGCTCTTCTTGCTGACAAACTTAATCGATATATTCATTGTACACAAAAGCAGTTGTATACCGATTCTGAGGTGACTCCAGAGGAGGGAAATACGTATTTTTGTAGAAGTAAAAATGTAAAACTAACACACTTCCTTTTTTCCTGAGGAGGGACCCTTGAAAAAGGGTACTTGGTCCTGAAAAACTTGTCTGTACCCCTCTCATGTATATAGCTGGGTCAATAGAGGACATCACCCACAAAAATCCTTACCCCTCTCAATTTTTTTCCTCAATTTGGAGAGGGAGAGGGACCATTTTTTACTGATGGTCCCACAAAAGACAATGTGAGCTGTGACTGCTTAGTTGCTTATATATGGAGTTCAGCAACCAAGTTTTGAATACATTATCCAGAGTCTCCCAGCCAAATGAGAAGTGAATATTTCAGGACTAATGTAGTTCAACTGTTCTTATTAGGCACTGAAGTAAAAAATAATCATGAGGTAGACTAAATGTTTTGTATTTAAAGGGAGCAGTAGTCAGAATGTCAGTAATACAGGACTATTCCCTTACCAAGTGGTGCTGAGAGGTGACATACACAAGAATTTAAAAGAACCTGTTCTGGTCAGCAGTAGGTTCTTTATAGTGTCTTTATTCTCTGTAAAGTGTCATGTGTACCAATGATACTATACACAAAGGGTCGGCAACCCCCAGCATGCATGCCAGAGCATGGTATGTGAAGCCATTTTGCTCATTAAGCCATAGCTGGCTTGGGCTTTGGGCAGGCCCCTTCTGCTAGCCATGAAGCCCAGGCTGCTCACAGCAAGTGGCCGAGAGGCTGCAAGCAGCTGCAGCAGGGTCTGTAGAGCCCCAGCCCAGCTCGTTGCCGGAGGCGGGTGGACGGCAGGGAAGGGGCCCAGGGCTCCACTGTCGCAACAAGGATTGGACCCCTTGCAGCTCCCTGCCCTCTGCCCCTGGCACACCAACATTTTACTAGTCAAGGTTGCACAGTTTTTTGGCACTCTGCCCAAAAATGTTGCCGACATTTTGTTATACAGGAGTAATAAAAAATAAAGCATGCATTACACTGAAAGGGGAACATAGTAATTTAGTGGGAATATGATATCCATTTATCAACGCATATCAGCACTATGCTGCTGATTAACTAATTGTGTCATGCTGCTATTTCTTAAGACAGGAAGTGAAGATATCACATAAAACACTGACTTAGGAAGGTAAAATGTAATAATGGAAATGAAATTCAGAACTGGATCTTGGAGGAATTTATTTTTCCTTAAGACTTCCTTGAAAGTAACATCATAGCAATGTAGGAAAGTTAAAGCTTCAACTTTTATAGTATTAATGTGTCTCCGTTCCTTTCATGAACAGATCAAGGTCTACTTTAAAACTAATTAAGTTCATGTCTCCACTACTCTTATTGGAAGGCTGTCCCAGAACCTCATGGCTCTAATGTAGGGATGGGCAGTTATTTCAGGTGGAGGGCCGCTTACTGACTTTTGGCAAGCCATTGAGGGCCGCATGACAGGCAGCCAGGGGCAGATAACTATTAATTTTCTAAATTTTTTAGGGGCCCCATGGGCTGGATAGAATGGCCTGGCAGGCTGGATGTGGCCTGCGGGCCACATTTTGCCCACTCCTGCTCTAATGGTTAGGAATCTTCTAGTTTCCAACCTACATTTATTCATGGTTGACCTATATCCCTTTGTTATTGAGCAAGTGTTGTCCTTTCAATTAAATTACTCTTCTCCCTCCCTGGTGGTTGTTATTCTGATGAATATATAAATGTCAGTTGTCCTGCTCAGCCTTCATTTTACTGGCCTAAATTAGCCAAGCTGCTTTAACCTTCTCCTTATAAGATAAACTCTAATCATACTAGTCTTCCTTCTCTGTACCCATTCCAGCTTGACTTAATCTTTCTTGAACATGCATGATCAAAGTTGTGTGCAGTATTCTAAATTAGACCTTGTACAATTGCATTAATACTGTATTTGATTTCCATAATGGAAATACCTCACTTGATACCTACTCTGTTAATATGTCTCTCCAATGCAGTATTGCCCCTTACAGCAGAAACCATTGTTCTCTCTTCTTCCACCAGTTCCTCCCCCACTTTATGTTGCTTATACTAATCTTCTTCTCCAGTTTAACTACTAACTTGTCAGGTACAACCAAAGATTAGAGCTACCATTTTTCTTTTGTCTTGAAATAGAGAAAAGGAAGGAACAACAGAAGTTAAGTTAGCCTAGGTCATCTTGTGCGTCAGATTAAGTTTGAGTCACAAAAGGATAGTGGCAAAGACTTTTACATTTGATGCTATAGTCATTTGACTAAAATATAATAGGATCAGCTTTTTAGCCATTTTAAATATTAACTATAACATGATGTCTTTGACACCAACAGTTCTGCTACAGAAAGAGATGAATGGTTAGAAGCCATTTCTAGGTCAATTGAAGAATATACGAAGAAGAGAATCACTTTTAACCCTAGCAGAAGTCTTGAAGAGGTATACCACATTTTTATTGATCTTTTTTTCTTTGCAGTAGTATGGTAGAAAATGGCAAGCAGTAGTAATATAACAGAATTTGGAACATAATAGAATAATAATGTCATTTGATTAATAAAATTAAAACTTCATTCTTAAAAAAAATATTTGTGGTCTTAATCCTGAACAAATTTGGGAGGAACAGGGAAATATTCAATATCCTTTTACTAATGATTTACCTATTATTATAGGTAAGGAATTGATGTAAACAAATTGAAATATCTTGGTAGCCAATAAGTAGAGATAAGATGTGTCAAAACTTATATATGATCTAATTAAATGATGTCACCATCTTCCTTTAGAACTGAATTCTGATAGCATCATTGGTAAATCAGTAAGAGAATATATATTAAAACATGGAGCAGTTGCAACAAAGAATAATTCTCAAGAAACTGCATTCTTGTCTGTAATTGTGTTTTATTTGGGGGTGAAAATCCGTTACTACTTTAATGGAATTATGACTACATTCTCAGACAGATCCAGAAAAAGAGGAGGAGGATAGTCCTCTTGGATCAAAGGCTCCTATCTGGATTCCAGATACCAGAGCCACTATGTGCATGATCTGTACAAGTGAATTCACATTGACCTGGAGAAGGCATCACTGCAGAGCATGTGGAAAGGTTGGATATTTTTTATAACTTCCTCCTTTTCTGTTAGTCATTTAAGACTTTTGTGTTCCAGTGGAGGTGGAGTTTTGTTGTTATACATCAGCTATGCTGAGAGGCTACTGGTATTATGGTATGATACTTTAGATAAAAAACAAGATCACTTAGCATAGGAGATATGGTTGAAGCAGTACTATTTTATATTTACTTGCTGTAAAACATGGCTACTCCAATAAACCTTTGTTTGATCAAGTGATTTATTTAGTATTCAGTATAGTAAAGATATTTCTGTGTAATGGAGAAATTGTCAAGAGGATAATATAACTAGAAATGTATTATGAACATCTAAAAATAAAGCGTTCTGTTTGAAAGAACTTATTGAAAATTCTGAATGAAAGGCTTGGCAATACAGTAACAATTTGCTAATTTACAGTTTGCTAATCCAGAAATTCAGTAGTTTTTACTGATTCATATAGCCTCACTCCACTCTTCAATCTTTTTATCACTGTCCTTTTGAGTTATTCTATATTATGATTTTGTAAAGAATATTTTGAAGATCTATAGAAAATGTTGGTCACATGACACCAGTTCTAGAAGTAACATATATGGCACTCCTCTTTTGGGTTAGAATAGATATACCTTAAACCCTTCACTGTATAAAATAATTGTTTGAAGGCTGTTTATCATTGTAACAATGCTAAAATGTCAGCCTTCAAGGGGTTAGTTTTATAGGTACACATCATATACAGTAATACTTTACATGTTTCCAGATTGTTTGTCAGGCCTGTTCATTAAATAAACATGGCTTAGACTATATGAAAAACCAACCAGCAAGAGTATGTGATCATTGCTTCAGAGAACTACAGAAACAAGGTAAATTAAAATTTTACCTAACCCATCCCCCTCTCTTCCCTCATTTCTATAGCTCCTGTTATTACTGCATTTATGCATCTGTGTCTACTGCATTTTTTTTTTTATAACATGCCTGTTAGGTAAGAAGGTACTGTTATCCTGTTTTACAAATGGGGATCTGAGGCACAGATACTAAGGGTTAGATCCAAAAAGCGCTTCAGTACCTAATGTGCAGCTTATGTGGAACTTGCGTGTTTAAGTCTAGGAGAGAGATCTGCAAAACCTCACTTAACCATGTAGAACCAACCCTGTGAACTGTCAGCCATCTACGTTTTCCCTAGTTAACTTAAGTGCTTAAAGTTCTGCTGTCGTGCCATCATCTTGGTTGGACTAAGATTTTGGTGCCTATTAGGGCTGTGCAAAGCTTTGGTCGCTGATTTGATTTGGCAGAGATTCGACCCGATTTGAATTCGGAGATTCAGCTACCAAATCGAATCGGGAGACCCTTTAATCTCTCTAAATCGATTCGGAAAGATTCCACGGTTCAAACATAGACACAACTTTTAAATGTTTTTTCTACATACCTCAAGGTACCAGGCAGCTTGTGAGTGCTGAGATGCTGGGTCGGATGGAGCATCCCACAGGAGCACAGGGGAGTCCCCAGTGTGCTTGGCAGGAGACTCGAAAGTGGACCAGAAGCACTTCCAGTCTACTTCCAGGTCTGCTGGGGAGCGTGCTGGAGGCCCCCCCCCCCAGTGCCTCCCCAGCTCAGTGACTGGTGCCTCTTGGATCTGGATAGCCAAGCCAGAGAGACCCCTGCTCATGCTTGGCAGTAGACCCAGAAGTGGACCAGAAGTACTTCCGGTCCACCTCCGGGTTCACCACTGAACATGCAGCAGGTCTCCCTGTGATCCTGTGGGATGCTCTATCTGCCCCAGCATCGCAATGTTCATGAGATGTCCCTGGTACCTCGAGGTACGTAGAAAAACCATTTAAAGCTGTGTCTGTGTCCAAATCGCTGATTCTCTGAATCAGCATTGAATCTTCAGATTCTGATTTGGCTGAATTGAATCAAGGACAGTGATACAAATCAACGAATCAAATCACTGTCCCGGATTTGATTCATCTGAATCAAATAGGGCCCATTTCTCACACTCCTACTGTCTATCTAATCACTGTGCAGGAAGAGTGAGTTGGTTGGAGGAAGGAGCTGAGTACAACCTTCCTCCCTGTAGGTTGGACACAAGGAATAGCAGTGGATGTTGCTAGGAAAATACATAGAGGGGCATGAAGTGCTGTGGAAGCCCGCCAGAGAAGGGGTGTGTGTGGAGAAGATGCCCAGGGTGGTAGGGGTGGGGGGTGGAAAAACTTGCTCAGGGAGTTGAGTTAAACTTGAGGGTTAAATTGCTAGCCATCAGTTTGCTTGGTGAGGAGAAGGGAACTTGTAGAAGTCCACCCAGTGGGAAACTGATAGGTAGGGCTCACTGGTTTGGGGAGTGTGAAGAGCAGATGTTCAAGGAAAATTGAATTTGCATTTTGCACATAATGAATGTTTTCTTTGCATTTAAGACTGTAGATCTCCCTCTAGTTGTCTGATAGTGCTGTGTGTGGGCAAGGGGAGTTCAAAGACAATACAACAAAACCATGACGTGAGGTTTTTTAAAAAAACACGGCTTTTCAGTCATGATTTTTTTTTTTTATGGATTCTGACACTTTTTTTTTTTAACTTCTAGAGTTGTTAGCATTGGCTGCTGAGAAGCAAAATTCCTATTAAATTTCATATATTTAGGAAATTCAGTTTAATTCAGCTGTGTTTTATGCAGTGTGTCAGAGAGGTATTTTGTTTCGAAAGCATAGTTGACATACATTGACCAGAAATGTCAGTTCTCGTTTTAAACTTTTTTTAAGGAACTCTGTAAATATCTTAATCATCTGCAAAATTAAAGCCCTCTACTTGTTATATCATTTTTAGATAACCAGTGCACTCCAAAGAGTGGATCTCCAGTGACCCATAAATCTCCATCCAGTGCCTTGTCAACAGTATTGCATAGTATTCCATCTGGAAGAAAACAGAAAAAGATTCCTGCT
>NW_005843189.1:208992-233037 GCF_000455745.1 Alligator sinensis
AAAGAAGTGAGTGTTTTCCTCATGCTTTATCTCATTGGTGTGAAATTGTCCATGTTAATAACAATAAAAATAAATATAGCTCTTCTATAATGTCCTAGTTCTTTTCTCAGTGAATCTAAAATATTTCTGTAGACTCAGTCTGACAACTAAAGTTTAGCTTTAGTATTGACCTGGGGTCAGTTTTGATTGAACAGAGCCACACTGAAAATTTGTGTGTAAGCTGGTCCACAGTAACAGATGCGATGCATACACTTCAGAGTCAGAATTCTTGCTTCCCTGCTTCCCCCCACCATCTAGGGATGTAGCAATTTTACTTCTGACCGAGAGAAACAGCAAATTACAATGACCTCACAACAGTTCAGTTGTACAGGCTAGTAAATGCAGAAAGTGGAGCTAAAACTGCAGCCTGCTTGCACTAAATGGGATGTGCTTCAGCATAGGAAAACATAAAAATAAGCACCAAACCCCATGCAAAGTTGTTTCAACTTCCTCCTCTACTGTTGCTCAAACCTATATCCAAGTTGTGAGCCAAGACTCGCTTTCAGGCCCAATGAATGGGCACAGTCCATGTAAATTTTTCTTTAAGCATAATAAATCATGTGGAGCAGGGTTAGTTAACAGAGGTAACTTAGGATCAGGTCAGAGTCTGAGAGAGCATGGCAATAAAAAAGTGAAATCCTCTGAGCTCTGGAAAAGCATAGAAGAAGAAATGGGGAGATGTCGAACCTTTTTATGTGTTGTGTGTTTGAGGTGTCTTGAATGTATTCTGGTGTTTTGTTGTGCTGATATGACGTGGTCTCACTGGAAAGCTAATATTATGCTGTATCCATTATGTCACTTATCACTGTATAGATTATGTTGTGTTGTCTATGTATATCATGATGATTTTGGAAATGTTTTAGCTAAGGGACTTGGAGAGACATATGTAAGAGCTATTGCCACTTCCACAGACAGACAGACAGAGCCATTATTAGACCCAACTCATTTTTTGTCTGTAATGGGAAAAAAAAGAAATGGCCCATCAGCCACAAAAAGGGGAGGGAGGATGGATGGATTGAATTCTGATGATTCATGAGTAATGAGAAGAATGCTGATTGGTAGGGGTGGGGGAAAGGGGGTGTGTGCAAAGGCTGACTTCGAGGTTTATTGTGTTGTGTTTTTTTTTACATAGAAAGTCTAGCCAGGTTAGAATTGTGTTCTTTGCAGTCAGGGCTGTTAGGTGAGTCTTCCTGATTCTCTAGAAACACTGGTGGTACTCCCAGGAGGGCTAGGGGGTAGCCACATGAGAGGTTAAGAAACTTTACCTATCTTTTTTTTGTTCTGTTTCCAAACTTATAGTCAGTTTTGCTTATATAACTCTTGTTTCCTAGATACAAGATTCTTTTATTGCTTTGTCTCCTTATTGCCTGTGGAAAGAGGGAACTCTAGGTGAGTGGTATTCCAGGCTAGTTCTTTCTATAGAAAGGGGGAACCTAAAATTTCTTTCTCAAGCCAAAGTGGAGGCCATATGGAGCTAGCAGAGATTCCCCTGCAGCTGTGAGGTCTGGTATAAAGGCAGTGGAGCTGAGGCTTTTGGGGATAAGGAGTTATCCCAGGGAAAAACTTGGTCTGTTCCTTGGGACAAGCAGTGGTACAGTGGAGAGAAACTCGGAGCACTGTGAGTACTCTGTGGACAGGCTTGTGACAGGAGATATGTGTATCAGTGGAACTGATATAGTATGGAAAAGCACCATTTAAAAGCTGTTATTAATATGCATGTGTAACAACTAGTAAAATAGTGTTCTTTTTCAGACAGAGTTTTGATATGTGATTAACTGATTTTTTTTTTTCCCATTCTGCTACTAATAATGTCATTTAGGTCCATTAATTGTTTCAAGCAGGATCATATAACATTTTTAAAAATTACCATTATTGAAACTAACAGTATTCTAAGTTCTTCGCTCTGATATCAAATGAAAACAATGCTGTTTTAAAAAATAAGGGTACTTCTAAAACATTGGTGAATGGCAACTTGTGTCAGCTTTATGTAGACTAACCTCCCATCAACCAATGTCTGGGAAATGAATTTCAAAGTTGTGCACTCGTGTCATTTTATGCATTAGCCCTTACACAGACATGATTTATTAAAGGGATTTTTATTTTCAGTTTTTCTTTGACACTCAGGTGGACATCAGGAGGTATCTGCTTTCATATTAAAGCTTTGAATAATCACATTTTGAGAGATTCCTTTGTATGCATCTGGTATGAAAAATGTTACACACCAGGCCTCCAGTGCTACCAGTAACATAGGCCACAAACAGATGCATAAGCAATGTGTAGGGCAGGCATGGGGGAGCACATGCCCCTCCCTGAAATTGGCCCTTGCCGGCTGAGGAGTGGGGAGCACTAGCTAGTGCCTGGCCCCCCCTCCCCGAGAAGCTCCAGCAGTGCTTCTGGGCTCAGCAATCAGCCACTGGGGGACCCCCAGAGCCAGGATGCACCAGCCACCCATGAACAGATGTTCATTTCTACTGGTAGAAGTCCTTTCAGAAGAGAGCAGTCTAGGCATTCAGTCTGTAGCTGTCTCCTCTCCCCTGCTCTTAATTCCTTCCCAAAACCAGGGTGATCTTCATCTGGGGATAGAGAGTGGAGTAGTGCCTACTCCACTTCTCCCAATCCCTGGGAAGATCAGTGGGGAAAGACTCTCTGCACCTGCCTCAGACTGAGAAATGGGTGGGGAGCAGTCTCTTTCATTCTACTCAGTCTGTGAGAGCCAAGTGCAGGGACCAGTGCTGTATGCAGGGAGAGGAGCACCAGCAGCAAATCTCCCCAACCCAGTGCATCTGTGAGGAGTGGGCAGGGGCCTTGCCCTGTTAGCCTAGAGAGAACCTCCCTGAGCCCAGTTCCTCCCTGGCCAGCTTCCGCTTGTGCACCTCCTCTCCTCAGCTGAGCAGGGATGAGATGGGAAGAGCTGGCAGAAGACAGCTCTGAGAGGGAGCAGCAGGGCAAAGTCCCTGCCTGCTCTTCACACTGGGAATTCTAGCCTGAGAAGCAGGCAGGGTGTAGCTGGGCGTTGCTCCTCCACTCCCCTGCTAGATTGCAGAATGGGTGGGAGCAGCTGCCTCCCCATTCCCTCTCCAGACTTGTGACCCTGGTCTCTGGAAGGCACAGAAGCCTTTCATCTAACTCATCCTGGTCCCCAAGACGAGTTAATCCAGGGGCCAGTGTGCAAATGTTCAGTTAGCCCAGAAGAACTCTCCCGGGAACAACTTCACTCTGGTTGTTCCTAGGTTATTTTTCTCCCACTGTGGCTGTTTTTGTTCCAGGAGAAAAAACTTGAATGTCTGCCTACTTGTGTTTTCTACTGGGAGAACAGTGATTCTCCCAGTAGAAAGTGAATGCCTGTATGCAGCAATATTGAACTTTTGCTATTGTCGTGACCCAGTGATTGTGTGTGCGCTTCGGCACTGCAGAATTATTTCCCGCCACATGGAGCTTTCTTTGCAGGTGCAATTCTCAGCTGCAGAGAGAAAACCCCAGTGCAAAGGAGTTCCCGCCACCCGTATGTAAATTTGTTTCCCACTATTGGCTGTTTCTAAATTATTCCCACGTGGCGGCTAGCGATTGGCTTGCTAGTCGTATAAGAGGTTTGAGCAGTTTCCGCCCAAGTTGTAGAGGACTCCACAACCATCTCGTGGGGACTCTGAGCACGCGGCAGAGTAATAGAAACTTTGTGTGTGTCTCAGAGGAGTTCAGCGGCCTGATCAACCACCAACCTCTTCCCGTCTTGTTCGTTAAATTCTTAAGACATATCTACGGTTTTGCGCGCTCGTCAAGGGTATCCAGAGCTCTGTCCTGTTTCTTCTGCTGAGCCTAGCAAACTCCGTGCGTGTGTCTTCGGTGGAGCCTAGCAAACTCCACTTGTGTTTGTCTGTAACTGCAACTCAAAGCTTTTCCTGCCTGCACCGCGACCACCTATGGTGTAAGTAAAACAATCTTTAATTAACCGCTACGAGTCCGTGCCTAATTCTAGTCCGTCGTGCCAGAGTCCCCGCCCTACCGTTGTGGGCTCCCGGCCACAGCCTGCTGCGCGCCCCCGAAAGCCTCGGACCGCTCCCGGCCTGCACAGCTATATAACTCTGCCATGTTGACATTTCGTGAGGCATGAGCAAACAGCTAGGGCCTCCCTTGAAACTTGTTTGTTTTTCCTAATTGAAGGGCTCTTTTCTGAAAAATCATAGGAAAAATCACAGAAGTTTTTTACTCGGGCTTGAACTTTTTTGAGCTCTGTAAATGCACTTTACAGATAGTGATGCTCAACCATGAAAGGTGTGTCATTTGCAAAAATAATTGTTCTAATTGGAGTGTAATGAACATTAATTTTAAAATTGTACCCTGTGGCTACCTGTTTCCTAGACACAAGTTGTATTCTTGATTCACAGTCTAATATCAAGCTGCATCTTTTATGGTGGAATTGTGAAACTGCTGTTTACTGTTAAGAATATAAGTTTTCCCCAAGTTTTTTCATGTGACAGTTGTATCGGTTGATGGTGCAGTGAACTTCTTTTGTTTAAACCTCAGTATTCTGAACCTCTTTGTATATAGTGACCTGGCAGTATATTTCTATATCTTATTTCTACCTGTTAATTCCAATTATCTGTAGTCTTGATTTTTCTGAATGTATCTGGTGTTGTCTGAGTTCTTCTGTTTATTGGGATTCTGCTATGATAAGCAATCTTAGAATAAAATATGAGACAAGAACTTGATATACAGTGGATTATGTAAGTTGTTCCTTGAATAGGGCAATCCCCTTCTGAAGTCATTGGCATCACCCAGTAGGCTAAATCAGGTCATATTTTATTTCAGGCTACTTAAGTCCATAGATCCAAATGTATGTAGCCAGCCAGTCAGCAGATTCAGTATTTTAACATTTGATGCCATCATTGGCCTGCAGACATTATCTCAAGTTCTGGGGGTGATGCGCAGGGGGTGCACAGGGGTGCATGTGCACCTCCTGAGAGTGCTGGTGCACCCCCTGAAAGCCAACGTTCCCCGCTTAGGTGATGGGCAGTGAGGGCAGGAGAGAGCTGGTGCCCCCCCTGAGGGCACCAGCCAGGGAGTCGGGGTGCCAGGAGAAGCGATCCCTGCTGTCAAAAAAAAAAAAAAAAGTCAAGCACAAAAATAATTTAAAAAAATGCAAAGTTAGCAAGATGTTGGAACTTAAATCCAAGGAAAACAGCAGTTGTTCATCTTTTACCCACAGAGGACTGTTCCCCTTTTTAGTTGTTCCTGCTTTAATTACTCTTATTTTGATACTCAGCAGTTTGGCTTTTAACTGTATCATGATGCTCACAGTTTGAGTGAAACACGGTCACCAGTGAAAGTCTGTTTCTCCTAAAATAAATAAATAAATAAAATAAACCATGAGTTTACTTGATTGTTTTAATTGACAAGCCTATATCTGCCTCATCACTAAAAGATCTTTGAATATAAATGTTTTCCTAAGAAGGTTTCCTACCTGCCAATAAAATACAAAGGTTTAGCTTTAAACTGCTAAATCTTTTGCAAATAGGATCTACCTTTTTAAAATGTTGCTCTCAGGTACAGATTGTAAGTTTGGGCTCACTTTCACTGATCTATTTAGAAACGACACTTTAATTTTTAAAAAGTTTCTGCCCTTTTGTTCCCTTTGGCAGCTTACCTATTTTTAAAAAAGATTCAGATGTTTCTGAAGATCTTCAATTATAGGTGTCTTATCTTCTTAAAGTGTAGTCCAAAGATGAAAATGGGTAGCTGCTGTCTGAAACCCATGTAGCAGAGTGCAGAAAGTTAATTTGTTGGAGTATGGAGTTGAATATATGTGGTATGTATAATATAAAATGTTTTTGTAGCTTATTGAACTATTCTATACTACTGAAAAATTACCCATATCTCAACAATTGCAACAGCAAAGACTCCTTAATATATGGAAGCTTGGGATTTAGTGCTGAATATAACTTCTTTTCCTTGTATATATTAATTTGTCATGATCTGTGCTACAGAAAAATTGCATCTTTTGCTTTTCAGAAGAAACTGTGTGGAAGGTATAGGCGCCTGTTTGAAACTTTAGATGTTACTCGTATTACTTTAAATTCCAGCCAAAAATTGCAAGTATTCAAAGTCATATTCATATTCTACTTGTTTAGGTTTCAGCAAATACAGAAGACTCCACGATGAGTGGTTATTTATATAGATCTAAGGGCAGCAAGAAACCATGGAAACACCTTTGGTTTGTCATTAAGAATAAGGTGCTATACACATATGCTGCCAGTGAGGTAAGACAATGTTGAAAGCTAAATGAGCATGGGAGAATATTTGTTTTTTAAACACTTTATAATATTACCAGATTGCAAACTAGTTCATTTAACTGTAATATAGTATTTTGAATTTTCTTTGAAGGAAGTGGAAAAAACTTTGTGTTAATCTGTTAGGTAGATGGTCTTCCTTTCTTGAGAACTAAACAAATCAGTAGTAACCTTTTTAAGTAGTATCTGTTTTTATGGATCAGCTTTCAATAATGGTAGCTGCCAAAGTGTGAAAGCTTTTAGAAGTAACTTTGCTTGCTCTTCCGCTAGGTTTACCCCTCTGGCTGTAGAAAAGCATACTGAATCTCTTGGCTTGTTCTTCACCTATACCCTGCCACAGTTTCATAATGTTCAATGCCCTTACTTAAAAAGGGGAAACGTAATGTCCCTTACCCCAGTCCTTTTCTGTTTAATAGTGTTTAAAATTAGTGAAGAGTATAGTATTATCTAGCCAGTAGATCTGAACGCCATAAAACTCAGTTTGTTGTACCGCTTTACAATATAGGACAAACAAGAAAGCCAGCAGTTATTTTTTTTATACTGCTTATATTCTTTCTCATAAGTCACATGTTGAGCAGAAAACGTAACGCATCTGTTAACAGATGCTTTAGTTCCTTGCAGTTACTAGGGGAACTGTGCATCTCTCCTCTCCTCTCCTGATATTTTTCAAGTATCCCTCTTCAGGTCTCTGGCCTTGAAATCGGGCAATTTTCAGACCTGGGTTATAGTCCCTGGTACTAACCATGACTACCTCAGCAGATCTAGTTTCTCAGAACCCTGAAATTCTGTTGTACCAGGGCAATTAGTGTTATAATAACTTCCTTAAAACCACGTATAATTTATTTACACAAAAGCATGTTGGAGAAAAATGGTATTAAAGGATAAAGCAGAACATAAGCATGCTGTCACTTGTTTAACCTTTTTCTACTTGGATTCCTATAAGAACTAACCTCCCTATAGATTCTTCCACGGATCTTGGGGTATGTTGACGTTGCTTCCCTAGCAGTGTTGGGGATACCACTCAAACCCATGCCACCCACCCCCTTCTGCTTTACACATGACTAGGGATCTGCCAAATTCACAGTGGAAGTGGGCTGCAGGGCAGCTCCTTTTAATCTTGCAGGGTCCCCCACATGCCCCCCCCCTGCCAATTGGCGGAGAGGCCCCACCACTCACTCCTGATCGGCAGGGAAGTGAAAACTGCAGTTATAAATATGGCACCATTTTTGCCTCCCGGCCGGTCAATACCAAACGCTGGGCCTCCAGGGTCTGTCAGCCAATCTGCAGTATGGGGGACCACAATGGATTGTACTGCCCAGTTAAGTGGTTTCCAGATCATTTCAAACCTACATTAATAAAATAGACTGTTGAGAAATTATATACAAAGATAGTAACTTTGAAAGTTTTGAGCCAGTCCAGTGTATACAGAAATTTCTAGAGTAGGGGTGGCTAACCTGCAGCATGTGTGTAACAAGTGGCACAGGCAGCCTCAGTGTGTAGCATGTGGCAGATTGGGAAGGGGACAGGTAGCACGGTATAATTTAAGGCAGAGGATGGAAAGCAGAGCAGCAAATCACCAGGGAACAGAAGCAGAGGGACAGAAGGGTATCGGAGTGGCATTAGAGGACGATGCAGGGCTAATGTGTGGTACACCTGCCAAAAAGGCTGGCCCCCACTGCGCTAAGGGTTTTTTGAGAGGAAGTGGTGGTAAAGTAGAAAAAGGAGGACATAAATGGAGCAAAAAGGAAGAAAAAGAAAAATTTTAAAAATGAATATATTAAGTTATTGGAAATATTACAATGTTTTTGTAGTGACATAGTGTTATTTTTTTATTATCCATAACACAAAAGCATAGAGGTACAGACAGACAAGTGCAACAAACTTAGTTATGTGAAACCAGTTTGTTTGTTTGTCTTTGAGTGGCTTCGTGTTCTCAATCTTGGATAGACTGTACTTGTATCCTAATCTAAAAATTTAAGAATTGTCATAATAGATCAGGCCAAAAGTTCATGTAGTCTCCAAGGTCAGATTCTTCAAAGGAAGTAGTAAGAACATCATAAAAGAAATGAAAGAGGGCTAAGTTATTTCCACTTAGCTTTCATTTTGTGGGGGAACAGCATGTACATAGGCAGATGGAATGGAACAGTTGATAGGCAAGTAAATCTCTACCCTCATTTACCTCATGGTAGTTAATTGGTGTGCTCATCCCCTTACAGTTCAGGTAACAATGAAATAGTGTAATGCTTAGATAGCTAAACTACCACACTGAGACTAATATCAACTCTAATGTTGTGTTTGTGTGTTAAACTAGGATGTAGCTGCATTAGAGAGTCAGCCTTTACTGGGATTCACAGTCACTGAAGTAAAGGATGAGAACTCAGATTCTAAAGTCTTCCATTTGCTGCACAAAAACACTTTATTTTATATATTCAAAGCTGATGATCCCCATTCAGCTCAAAAGTAAGTAACCATTTTAACTCAGTCCTTTCTGTTGATTTTTGTTTTCCCTATAGAACATGTTTCAGATGTCATTTCATTAATGTTTTGAGTCAACATTAATACTTGCATGAAATAACTCAGCTGCCTGGCACTCTTGGGCCCCATGGCTTGAGCTTGGGGTAGGTTGGGACTGCCTGAGAGCTCTGGCATGCGCCATATGCAGGTCCCTGCATATCCCCAGTCTGGGCCCCCAGGGAGCAGCATCGATGGTAGCTGTGTGCCCTAAGCCCCCGTGGAGGCAGCCACTGCCAGTGGACAGGAGCAGGATTCCTGCAGAGCCACCTCGCGCAGCACTGCACACCTGGCCCTAGCTCAGCACCACCAGAGCCCAAGCCACTCCCAGTGCTGCTGCTGCCACAACACCAGGCAGAGCCACCACTCTCCTCCCTGCACTGCCTGTGCTCCCACCGGACCTGCACAGATCCGCCAGGTCCCGACAGGAGTCCGCGCAGCACAGGAAGGAGAATGGTGGCTCTGTCTGGCTCACTGGTGGCACTGGATGCAGCTCAGGCTCCGGCGGCACTAAGCTGGGGCCAGGCATGTGGTGCTACAGGTGGGTTCCACGGGAATCCTGCTTCTGCCTGCTGGCAGCTGCTGCTGCCTCCATGGGAGCACAGCGCCACCGTCATGACTACTGCCCGGGGCCCTGGACTGAGGATGCACAAGGAACCGTGGGCGCAGAGGCAGCTTGTGCCAGAGCTCCCAGGTGCTTCTGACCCGCCCTGAGCCTGAACCGTGGGCCTGAGGGTGCCAGGCAGCTCCACTGAGGTGGCTTCATCGGGTGCTGGCAGGATGTGGTCTTCAGATGGCTGCAGCAGGAAGTGGGTGGGGGGTACATTAACCTACAACCCACATCTAGGGCCCTGAGCAGCTGGCCTGGCAGGTTGGGACCACCTGAGACCTGCTGAGCAAATAAGCAGGGAAGTTTGGACCTGGGCTGGGGCTGGAGCAGCTGCCCCCAGTCCGGTCTGCCCATGGCTGCCACTGCTGGGGCAAGGGTGGGGTGAGCCAACCACTACTGGGGCCGCGCTCCAGGCCTAGAGAATCTCCAGAGACCCTGCTCAGATTGGGCATCCTGCCAGGGCATGCACAGATGCTCCAGAGCCCCCAGCCCTGCAGGCAACCCCAATTCCCTAGCTCCAAACCCCACACACACCCACAATTCCCACACCTTCACAAATTTCACCCCCCCACACACACGCACACACCCAGCCATACAAAGTACCTGCATAATTTTGACGTTTCTTGTGCATAATTTTGAGTTTTTTGCTGTGCGATTTAAAATTGCGATTAATTGAGACTAATTTTTTTTAATCGCACAACTAATTGCAATCACTTTTTTTAATTGTTTGACGGCCCTAACTCACATATTTGCTCAAGCGGCCTGTAAAATACAAGATTTGCTTTTATATTTTTGTTTGGTTGAAGTGCACCTATTTTTAAATTTTGTTATTGCATAATGCTCAAAAAATGCTTGGTGTTTTCCAAGCAGAAAGGAAGATGTATTTTTATGAGGTTAAAGACTAAAGTGGAAAGAACTTCCAAAATGCACAGTAGTACTCGTAGCTACACTACCACTCAACTCATTTGAATAGAGTACAGGAATTTTAAAACCATTTTAATAACAAACGAGCTCTGCAGGGGATTAGTAATGTTTTGAATGATTTCATAATCGACAGTTTATTGAAAAATATATAAATGAAGTAATTTTTAAAAATACAGAAATGCAAGTCAAACCTGACAATGTTTTTCTTTCTAACAGGTGGATAGAAGCTTTTCAAGAAGGCACTGTATTGTAGTGACTTCAACACCATCTCACCGTCTAAAGGAGCAAAATGTTGAAGTATGATAATAAACAGAGTATAGCAACTCTGTTTAAAAAGAATATGGAATTCTGCTAGAATCAACCTAAACAAAATTGTATATTTATCAAAATTAGGGAAGTTGTTGCCTTTTTTTTAGGTGTAAGGTCATATTTTTTTAAAGAAATGTGTGTATTTGTTTTTCATACGATGTGCTATTTATTAAATTCCAATGTTTACTTAATGGTCAGAATCATTTCTGAGATTCATATGAAATTCCAAAGTGCCCTTGTGTTTAGAATAGTGGATAGCTTTGTCAGAGAACTGTTAGTAAGTTTATAACAAACCACAAAAAAAACCCAAACCATGCATGAACACACACACATACTACACTCTTTGCTGCAGCATATCTTTTGTGCAGTTCTTGAATTGCTGATACACATTTGCAATTTAACAATAAAAGTTAAAAAACAAAAAACCGCCGACATTTCAAAAGTGGTTATATGTAGACACTTGTTCAGTTACATTAACTCTTTTGAGAAGAAGTCATTTAGCTGAGATGCTGCTCTTTAAGAGTCTCAGTCCCATGGGACACTGCTGTTGATCCATACAGCCACTTTCTACATCATGTAGGCCCTGAAAATTAAGGCTGCTACTTTGTATAAGCTTCTGTAACAGAAGCAAACATTTCTAATAAGGTATTGCCTCAGTTATTAAAGGAAGAGGAAAGGAGGAAAAAATCAATGTATCTTTCTTTGTTATGTAGCCTACAGTTCTTGAACTTATGTACCACAGCTGTTATCAAATTGTGGATGCCAAAGGTATATTAATGTATTGTCTAACAAGAAATGGCAAGGGAAATTCTTTCAAATTTCAGTAGGATTATAAAGCACAGCCAAATATTCATTTTTTTGGTATGTGGGTGAAAGATGAAACCTCTTACCACCAATTGTTTCAAAAGCCATTTGATGCCATTGCCAGTTCCATTTTTAAATGATGGGTCTGAATATTTTGAAAACTGAAAATATTATACATATAACTATTTAAACTGAAATCATCATATCAAGAAAGCACAATAATTTTAGTGAAAGTGACTTTAAAAATGTGTACCATTCATTTTAGTGCCCTTTGTTCACACTATTGGGTAACTTCTGCTTGACACTTTAAACTCCAGTCTTCCAGCTGTGTGTGTGATGGGTGGTTTTGTTGTTGTTTGGGTGTGTTTGTTTGGTTTTTTTTAAATTGTCAGTACACCTCATTAGGAAACCCTTATACTGATTTTTTTTTTTCCCTGCATATATGCTATTTATTTTTTTTAAACTGTGTGTCTCTGTGTATAACATGAATGGAACTAACACTATGAAAAATCAAGAAAAGCCCAGGGGAATAGTATTTACATATAAAATAGGAAGCTTGTGTATAGCCATCCAGTTCATTTTTACTGTGTGTAAACCTAAAAAGAAAAGATCATCTGGATGAGTGTGGGTTTTGGTAATGGTATTAAGAACTGTCCTTTTGGTTGTTGATTCAAATCTATGCCAATAGGTAGCTGATGGATATTACCAATTATGGCCTTATTTACAAAAGGGAATTTTAGAAAAACCTTCTCCCTTGATTTATTAGTTCTCCTGTAGCAGTGGGAGTCCTAATATAGACATGGCTTTGTAAACTCCTGATGTGATTACCAGCGTGTTGATTAAAGCTCCAGTTCAGGACAGTTTTTAAAGTTGTGACTAATTTTAAGAATCTGAGCGCTACCTCCCCAACCAATTTTGATAGGATTGATCGCATGCTTGAAGATAGGCCCATATTTAAACATCTTGATGAGTCAAGGACTTAACTGGATTTGACTGATTTAATGGTAAAATGCTAGAAGCTTTTATCTGTCCTATAGCTTCTACTTGATGAAGATGAACTGATGGCAGTGCTAGTGGAAATTTTGTCTTTGCAAAGATCCCATAATATAAAACAGCTTATATCCAAAGGTTTTCTCTGTGAAATGAACTGGTGGATTCGCTCCGGTTCCCAGTATGTGGATAATATCACAAAATATAGGACCAGAAATAGCAGCCAGTGGTCATAACAGAGGAGCTAGAAACATGGAAGCTAATATAATTTCTTCCTTCTTGGTAGTACTCCTTCAAGATTAAGACTAAGATGTATGCATTGGGCAACTGTAGGGATGTTTGTGTTGTTACAGTTCTTGTTCTGTTGGTAAAAGGTTTAGAGTAATAATTCAGCAATGTACTTGAATATATTCCTAACTTTTAGTGCACAAGTAGTTTCATTGATTTCAGTGCATGAATAGTTCCACTGACTTCAACAGAACTGAAAACTAAAATAAATCCAGTACAGAAAGGAAACTGATTAAGTTTCAGTGTATGTTTGTGTGTCACTCCCTCACTACAAAACAACCAACCAAATGAAGTCAATACACAGCAAGGAATATGGTGCATGTATCCTGCTTGATAGGGTTTTACACCTGGCAGTATCGCCTGATCTGCTATATACCTCTGACTTGATGCAGAGTAAAAGAACATCTTCCATGAGTTATTGCTGAGGCAGTTGAGTGAATCCAGAACCAGTTTCTGTAATATGTATTACAGAAACTGGTTCTGGATTCACTCAACTGCCTCAGCTATATAATCTCTAAAACATCCATACAAATAAAACAATCTCTTTATGAAGTAAAACAAATGAGATTTTGACAGTCTAAACACTATCCAACTTTCTCAACATTTGTCCTTCTGTCGTGTGAAGAAAACTTTAAAGATATACATGATGGACAATGGTTAGAGGCAACAAGTGTTTGGTTAAACACTCCTCTGCAGTTTTTTCAAGCTAATATGGTCACTTTTGTATTCATATTGTAAATGACCAGAAAGTGAAACTGTTTAGCATATTTTCATTGACAAATCAAAATAAAGTAATAGAAATTACATAACTTAATATATTACCACTTTTTAATTTTGTTTTAATAATTAAAACATTTTAATAGCAGGTTAGGATATTAATTGTAAACATAATAATAACAAAATTTAGCATGTTCCCTTCTAAAATTATAATTTGAACCTGGCAATATCTTCTCTTGAAGTTTGAAAGGTTTTACGATCTGTGCTAATATGTTGATTTAGCACATCTTTGATCCAACATGATCAAAGTCCTACATTCAGGTTTTCATTTGATTCTCATACCAGCCAATCAAGCAATATTTGTAAACTAGCAGTTTTTAAAACAACTGGCTACCTCTGTATTAGAAACCATAGTTAATGTTTAAGATTCACTAGTAGAATGTCTGACAAGCGTTGGCATTAAAAGTTAGTTTGAACATTTTTTTTCTGGGTAAGTAAAGGTATTAGATTGCAGAATTCTACTGTTTTATAACAAAACTAAGCTGAAAACTTCTTTAAAAATTGTTACAATACACTTACTATAAACAAGGATTGATTAACTATCAATGAACAACACTTTAGTAAACTAGATTAAGCAATTTTGTGGAGAGTGTCTACCAAAGTGTTTTAGTAAGTAAATCTGTCAGGGTTAGAGACAGGCATTTAGTACATTTATTTGCCATATCTGCTGTTCGTTTATACTTATTTTCCAAATATACTTTATTTGGAGAGTCCTAGACTGTACTGTATTGTCTAAATGAAAGAATAGAATCTTTTATTTTGTAAATTAAAAGAGTTGAAAGTCATTGTAAATAGTTGTTGTGGATATGTATCGTGTGTACAAAATAAATTCCCGAAAGTTAATAGTAAACTTTTTTCTTTATGCATTTTTACAGTCACCTGAACCTTGTGTATTTCTTTATTTCTCCAATTCTAGAATTTGCTGAAGAGTTGCCCTTCAGAATCGCTGGTTTCACTTTTTAATTTTTTTTTTTAAGTGTTCTGATTCTTAGAGTTGCCAAGAAAATCTGGAAATGATGAACTGTGTGCAGACTAATGCTGTGTCTGCCCAGGTTCACTCACACCTCTAAGAAATATGAATTATTCCATCCATCTCATTCAGGGTGCAGTGCAGTGTAATTATGCAGCTGTAATATTTGCTATTTTGTTGCAATCAAGTGTCTTATATTTGGTTTTCCATCTCCTTGCCCTGCAGGATTTGTCTGTGACTGCTTTTTGTTCAGTTTCCCCCACAAATAGGTGTAACTGGATTATACCTCATGCTCCTTCTGTTCTCTCTCAAATCTGCTGGTAGGTAGTGCTGGGCTGCAGAAAGGAATGAAACAGGCTGAAGGTATAGGCTGGTGTACTTGGCTGGTCTGCCTCTAGAACAGCATGCAGGAGGGAACGTGAATGAATGAAACCAGCTACAAACTGCCTTTCCATGACACACGGTAGGGAGAGTTGTTCTGAGTTGGTCCCTTCAGAGAGCTCTGCAAGAACTAAGGTATAAGTAATGAAGCATGACTGTCTAGGTCAAAGATTCCCATCCTACTGTCTGATGCAGGCAGTTCTTGACTTACAATGTTTCGAATTACAATGTTTCGCACTTGCAACCTTTATAAATTGACACCGTGTTTCAACTTTGACATCAGTTTCGACTTTACAACGCTTATCTGATGCAATGCCACGCCAGTGAACAGGTTCAGTGCATCGCCCATCTCCCTGGAGAACGTGCGTCCAAACTTCCTTGGGCACTTTCAAGAAAGCAGAAAAGACTCCAGAAAAACCTGCAGCCAAGACTCCTGAGAAGACTCCAACCAAGAGCCCTTCAAAAAGTCCAGCAAAGTCACCTCAAAGAAGTCCTTCCAAACCAATATGATTGCTGTTTACAATATGAATACATTAATGTAGCTATATTACTCATCTGAGTGCTGAGTATAAAGAAGGGTGGCTGCCGCTCCACAGTACATCGGTTACTTCCAGACTGCAGTTTACCAATCCACGGTCACTTCCGGACTGCAGTTTGCCGGTCCATGATCTAAAAAGGTTGGAAACCACTGGTCTAGGTGACATGAGTGTGTTAACATGATACAGTGTAGTGCCATGTAAAGATAACGCAGATCAACTAAATAAGCTAGTTTGACTACTCAGTATCATAGTGCTTAGGGTTGGAAGGGATCTAAACAGATCATCAGATCCGACCCCCTGCCCCAGACAGGAATGGGTGCCAGGGTCATATCACCCCAGCCAAATATCTGTCCAGCCTCCTTTGGAAGACCCCCAAGGCAGGAGAGAGCACCACCTCACTTGGGAGTCCATTCCAGAGCCTAGCAGCCCGAACTGTAAAGTAATGTCTCCTGATGTCCAGCCTGAGCCTTCTCTAACAATTATGTGGCCGTTATTCCTAGTAACCCTGGGTAGTGCCCGGGGGAACAGAGAGTTCCTGCTGGTCCCCCCTGGTGAGTTTGTAAACAGCCACCAGATCCCCTCTCAGCCTTCTCTTGTGGAGGCTGAATAGGTTCAGGCCCTTTAGCCTCTCTTTGTAGGTCCTGCCCTGTTGCCGCTTGATCATGCGAGTGGCCCTCCTCTGGACCCTCTCAATGCTAGCCACATCCTTCTTGGACCTGCTTGTGATGCACTGTAGATGCATGACAAGGTGCAGTTAGCCTTACTAACTGCTTCCTTGCATTGGTGGCTCATGTTCATCCTGGAGTCAACAATGACTTCAAGATCCCTTTCTGCCGCTATGTTGTCAAGATGGGTGTTCCCCAGCCTATAGGTGTGTTGCTGGTTCCGACTCCCTAGATGCAGCACCTTGCACCTGTGTTGAATTCCATCCTATTCTCATCCATCCACTACTGTAATTTGTTTAGATCTAGCTGGATTCTGTCCCTTCCCTCCAGCGTGCCCACCTCACCCCACAACTTGGTGTTGTCAGCACATTTGCACAGTATGCATTCCACATCCAGATTGCTGATAAAGATGTTGAACAGTACAGGCCGCAGGACCGAGCCCTGGGGGACTCCACTGCCCACATCCCTCCAGGTCGAAAATGACCGGTCCACCACCACTCTGGGTGTGACCATCTTGCCAATTTGTCACCCATTTGACTGTGTAGGCATCAATGCTGCAGTCACCTAGTTTTTTTAAGAGAATGTGGTGGGAAACGGTGCCAAAGGCCTTAAAGTCCAGGAAGACAACATCCATCCTGACACCCTCGTCCAGGGACTTTGTGACATGATTATAAAAAGAAACCAAGTTAATTGGGCAGGACCTGCCCTCAATGAACCCATGTTGGTTGCCCCTGAGCATTACCTCCCCTGCTGGGCCCTTGCAGATGTGCTCCTTGATAATTTTCTCAAAGGTCTTCCCAAGGACTGAGGTAAGACTGACTGGCCTATAATTGCTGGGGTCCTCATTTCTCCCCTTCTTGTAAATGGGGACCACATTGGACCTTTTCCAGTCCTCTGGTACCTGGACAGTGCCCCTTGAGTACTCCTAGAGCTGTACAATCCACCTGCATAAATTAAGACAAGTGGGCATGTCTACGCATGTGATTAATGCACACAAACTGGAGCTTATTCCTCCAGAGTTTATTTATGTGCAGCATGTGGAGTCCAGTTGGAGCCCCCTTGTGCCTCAGCCAGCTCATCTGCAATACATGGAGTCCAGTTGGAGCAGCCCTGGGCCAACTGCCCTGAATGGGGTTCCATGTGCTGCAGAGCAGCTGGCTGGGGCACAAGGGTGCTTCAGCACAGGGGTTTCCTGCCAGCATGGGGGGCTTCCTGCACCCTTCTAAGTTGGTGGATCTCCTCTGGTGGGCTTTAAACTAGGCTCATCGGGGGAAGGGGAAGACGAGGGCGAAGGAAGCCTTGGACCGCTAAACCAAGCGTCACCCGCAAGAACAGCCCAGCCTAGATAGACAACGAGCAGAACAAATACCCCATAAGCAACAGGGGCCTGGGCAGTACTGAGATTAGGGGGCCTCAAATGCCTCTACAGAAATGCTTGTAGTATGGGGAACAAGCAGGAGGAACTTACCCTCCTGCTAGCTGACACCAACCCAGACATACTGGGGCTCACCAAAACATGGTAGGACCCAACGCACGACTGGGCAGTGAATATCAAGGGCCGTAGGCTGTACAGGAGGGATAGGACAGGGAGGAAAGGTGGGGGTGTGGCACTCTACGTCAAGGAGAAATACACATCCTCAACAAGTAGCATGGGGTCAGAGGAGGGGCACACTGAAGTGCTCTGGGTTAGAATACAAGGAAGTTGAGGGGAAAGGGACTTAACAGTGGGGATCTACTACAGACCACCCAACCAAGGGGAAGAGCTAGACCGGGAATTCTTAAGTCAGCTTACGGAGGTAGTTAGGTCAAAGGACGTGGTCATCATGGGTGACCTGAACTTTCCAGACATCTGCTGGGAAGAGCAGTCAGCCAGGTCTGAACACTCGCGTAGGTTCCTAGCCAAGTTACAGGACCTCCATCTAACCCGGGAGGTGCACAGCCCCACCAGGGGAGACGCTTTGTTGGATCTGGTCCTGGCCATGGGCGATGACCGGGTGAGGGGTCTGCAGGTGCTCAACCACCTGGGCAACAGTGATCATCTCCTGCTGGAATTCACCATCCGGTGCAAGGTGGCAAAGGCCAGCAGCAAGGCAGCAGCCCTGGACTTCAGGAGGGCGGATTTCAATGAGGTAAGGAGAATAGTCGGGGAGGCACTGAGGTCCTGGAGGGAAGAGGAGTTGGGTATCCAAGAAGAGTGGTCGTTCCTTAAGGAGACGATCCTCCAAGCCCAAAGGGAGGGAATCCCAACACGGATCAAAGGGGGCAAGAGGGCACAAAAGCCCCCATGACTCACCAAAAGCATATGGGAACATTTAGCTAAAAAGGAGGTGTACACCCAATGGAAGGGAGGGACCATCACCAGGGAGGACTTTACCTCAGTTGCTCGGAGCTGTAGCGGGGCGGTCAGGAAGGCCAAGGCGGAGATGGAACTGGGACTAGCGACCCGGATCAAGGACAACAAGAAGTCCTTTTTTAAATATATAGGGGGTAAAAAGAAGGTACCGGGTAACATGGGGCCTCTGCAAGACACGCTAGGAAATCTGGTCGTCATACCAGACAGCAAAGCTAACCTATTTAACAATTTCTTTGCCTCCATTTTTTGAGCAGGGACCAGGTCACCCCCCTCACCAGGACCCCCATAGGACCCAGGGGAGGCGCACCCAGGCCTAGGGTCAGTGAGGATCTAGTCAGGGAACTTCTGGAGGGACTGGATGTATTTAAATCAGCTGGTCCTGATGATCTCCACCCCAGAGTGCTGAGGGAATTAGCAGAGGTCATTGCGGGACCCCTGGCACGGCTTTACGAGCACTTGTGGTGCTGTGGCGTGGTGCCAGAGGACTAGAAAAGGGCCAATGTGGTTCCCATTTTCAAAAAAGGGAGGAAGAAGGACCCAGGAAACTACAGGCCAGTTAGTTTTACCTTGGTCCTGGGGAAGCTTTTTTGAGAAAATTATCCTGGTGCACGTCCGCGAGGGGCCAGCAGGGGAGGTTATGCTTAGGGGCAACCAACATGGGTTCATTAGAGGCCGGTCCTGTCAGACCAACCTGGTGGCCTTCAATGACCAGGTCACAAAATCCTCAGACACAGGTGTCGTGGTGGATGTGGTCTTTCTGGACTTCAGGAAGGCCTTCAACACACACTCTCACCCCATTCTCATTAAAAAAACTAGGAGACTGTGGTGTTGACACCTACACAGTCAGATGGGTCACTAACTGGCTGGAGGGCCGCACCCAGAGAGTGGTGGTGGATGGGTCTTATTCGACCTGGAGGGATGTGGGTCCCCCAGGGCTTGGTCCTCAGGCCTGCACTGTTCAACGTCTTCATCAGCAACTTGGACGAGGGGGTAAAAAGCACCCTGTACAAATTTGCAGACAACACTAAAATGTGGGGAGAAGTGGGCATGCTAGAAGGGAGGAATAGGCTGCAATTGGACCTAGACAGGTTACAGGGGTGGGTGGATGAGAACAGGATGGGTTTCTACACTGACAAGTGCAGGGTATTGCACCTGAGGGGAAGAACCAGCAGCATACCTACAGGCTGGGAAACTCCCTTCTTGTCAGTGCAGAGGCAGAAAAGGATCTTGGATTATTGATGCCAAAATGAACATGGGCTGACAGTGTGGGGAAGTGGTCAGGAAGGCGAACCATACCTTGTCATGCATCCACAGATGTATCTCAAGCAGGTCCAAGGAGGTGATCCTCCCCCTCTATGTGACATGGGTCAGGCTGCAGTTGGAGTACTGTGTCCAGTTCTGGGCGCTGCACTTCAGGAGAGATGTGGACAACATGGAGAGGGTCCAGAGGAGGGCCACCTGCATGATCAGGGTGATCAGGGCAGGCCCTACAAGGAGAGGCTAAGGGACCTGAACCTGTTCAGGTCCACAAGAGAAGGTTGAGTGGGGATCTA
Organism: Alligator sinensis; assembly: GCF_000455745.1. Lineage (NCBI taxonomy): Eukaryota > Metazoa > Chordata > Crocodylia > Alligatoridae > Alligator > Alligator sinensis. The sequence continues at coordinate 228,990 of NW_005843189.1, forward strand.
GTGGCTGTTTACAAACTAGTCAGGGGGGACCAGCAAGCATTGAAGGAGTCCCTGTTCCCCCCAGGGCTACCAGGAGTGACTAGAGATAACGGTCACAAGCTGGCAGAGGGTAGATTCAGACTAGACATCAGGAAGCCCTACTTCACTGTCAGGGCAGCTAGGATCTGGAACCAACTTCCAAGAGAAGTGGTGCTGGCTCCTACCCTGGGGGTCTTTAAGAGGAGGCTAGATGAACACCTTGCTGGGGTCATTTGACCCCAGTACTCTTTCCTGCCATGGACTTGATGATCTGCTCACGTCCCTTCCAACCCTACCTACTATGAAACTGTGCCCCAGTCGGTCAGGGCAGCATCTAGGCCAGGACAGCATCATGGTAGCTGTGCTAGCTTGGTTATCTTTAGGTGGAACTACATTTTACCAGAAAGGCATACAAATGTGAATGAAAGCATCCTCAAAAGACATCAAGGTAGGAAATGGACAAATTTTGCACCTGTGAATGTTCACCCAAGCCATAGAGATATCTGTGTAGCAGATGGGAAATAAAATATTGAATAGAAATGTAGTACACGAACATAGAGGACATTGCCTGTTTTCACATGCAAAACAAGGGCACAGCTGTGCTACAGAGCCTCTGATGATAAAGTTAGGTTGGCCCAGTTATGCTGCTAGGGCCCCAACTGAAAACAGTATACGTAGCAGAAGATTTTTTCTGCCAGCATAGTGACACCATAGAGCCATTTTGCTGTCTCATACAAAGAGCCAGCAGAATCACCCTCCTGCCAGCACAGCAGCTGCTCCACCAGAGTTTTTTGTAGGCATAGCAGTCTGATTTTTTTTTCCTTCATGCTACTAAGTTGCAACCATGGTTAGAGAATTTAGCAGTACAGTATAGAACAAGTCTAAAGGGGGTTGGAGCTGTTACCAAAAACCAATTAGAAAAAGACAAGTTGTGAGTTCACAAGTTTTATAAGCATGCTATTTCTGACTAATGTTGTACATCAAAAATCTTGATGTAAAAGATATTGCATTATAACTATTTGTTTCCTTGACAGTCTTTGAGTTATAATGACATTAACTCTGCCGTTTTGAAAAAGGACATGCATCCAAGCATAGTTCCAGAAGTGTCAATAGTACGCTAAAAATGTAACTAACTTGATAACTTTCAGGAGTCTTTAACACTAATTTCTTTCCATAAAATTATTAACATGTTAAAACAAACAATGCATTTAGCTTTAGGGACAATGTGCTTGTGTGATCAGACAACAAGACGTGATGCCTGCAAGGATACTCACATGGAAACAGTGGCATGAATAGTTATCTTGATGATAACAATGAGATATCGCTTTGCTGTGTGGGGCTGTGGCTATTTAGGAGGCAAATAAGAAACTCTGAAAGGTTTTAATTTAAAGAGAATATGGAAAAAATTGCTCATTATTCTGTTATTTTCACATACTTCTATTTTCTGGGCATTAGTGCTGATGTTATCCAAATGAGTGATTAACTACATAAACTGGTTTGAGTGTTTTAAAAATCTCAGATAATAAAATTCTATGTATAACAGTTGTAGTTGGTTGATAAGTATGGATGTACAGACCTGCTTAACTGAGAAGTGGAAGCCAGCAAAGAGAAGATAGCATATATTTTCAAATGAAACTGTCCACTTAAGAGTTTCGGATGCTGAAACAATGAGGCTAAATTTTATCCAAACAACCAAGCTGATGGTGGGGATCATGGAAACAAAATACTAGGGAATTATCTTGCCACAACCTTAACCATAGTGTTATCCAAGGATAAAGTGCATGATAGATCACAATAATCACCTGGATTATCTATTGGGTGCTGCTTTTCTGTGTAACTGCCATGGATAGCCTTGCTGCACTTTAGGGGAATCACTGACTATCCAAACCAGTTCTTTCCCCTTGGCCCTCACCAGGTAAGAAACAGTTACAAAATGACTGTTGGTTGAGTGGGTACTCCAGGCTGGAAACAGACAGCCGGCTTGGGGCTTTTTGTGAGACATACTGGTTTTGTCTATGACTTGCACCAAAACAGATGCCAGTCTTAAGTCAAATTAGGCTTGCTTGTTAATTTGGATAATTCATGGGTACTTAAAGAGGGACACTGAGTCTGACTGTCTATAAAATCTGGATTTGGTGTGGCCCAAAACACTTTGGTGTGGATCAAACTAGTTGGGTTTTTTCCTGCCGCAGATACCATAAGAACATGAAAACTTCCACTCACTGGGTCAGATGATAGGGTCATCATCATGCCCAGTGTTGTGTCATGTTGTGGCAGAGCGCAGATGCTGAAAAGGAGAGTGACCAGGGTACAACCAGGGTTTTCCCATTGTTCCTCTCCCACTTGCAGCCTCCACCATTTAGAGCCGGGTGGCTGGTCTTTGTTAGGCCCACAGCAGGTCTCTCAGTCCCACCTGGCCCAGGCACTGTCTGGCCTTGGCACGTCCAGCCACCCCCTTTCTAGGCAGAGCAGGTAACAGCAGCTTCCATCTGCCGCCACCAGTGGCCCCAGCCCAGTGGGAGCCCACACCACAGCCCCAACCTGGCCTGCCCCACTTGCTCCGGGCTCACACTAAATGGGGGCAGCAGCAGTGCCCGCCAGGCAGAAACTATTGCTCAGTGTGAGGAAAAAAGAGCCCCTCCCCTTTGCCGTTGCCTGGTGCTTCCTGCTGCAGGTGCCCAGAGCCCGTGCATGGGCTGCCCTGTGGCTCCTCTGTGCTGCCACCAGGGCAGCCTGGTGACAGCTGTGGAGCCACAGGGCAGCCCAAGCACAGGCTCCAGGAGGCTGAAGCAAGCACTGGGTAGCAGCAAGGGGGAGGAGCTGGTTTTTCCCCTGCGCTGAGCAAGTTTCTGCGCAGCCAGTGTTGCCGCCGTTTCTGTGAGCAGGTGCAGGGCAGGCTGAGTCAGGGCTGGGGTGCAAGTCCCCACCAGTACTGCAGAGTTGGGGCCACCAGCAGCAGCAGCACATGAAAGAAGCTACTGCTGGCTGGGGCATGGGTTCCAGCTGGTCCGCTCCTGCCAGAGTCAGTCCAGAGAGGGTGCAGGACAGGGTTGGGGCTGCGTGCTGTTGGTCATGGCAGGGAGGTGACACATGGCGCATAGGCTATGGGCTGTTGTGGGGCAGGTGCAGACCAGCTCGGGGGGCACATGCAGGGGGGCTCCCACGCACATCCCACCACTTCCACATACACTGCTCCCACCCACACCCTCCTCCACACCCCCACCTGCGCACCTCTGGGGGGGGAGCCCTGCTCACTGCTACACCCATACACCCCACCACATGCGCAAACCTGTGCACACCCTCAGCCACCCTCCCCCTCCACACCCCACAACCCTCCCACACCCACACTCGCTGCACACACACCCACAACCCCCACAATACGAGTAAGGCTCAATGTTGAGCTATTATGCAATCACCTGTATATACATGACACAACTGCACACATCAGGACAACAATATTTTTTAAAAAGAAAATTATGTTATTGTGGATGTTTGATTTCTTTTAGTGTATAATCTGTTTTTTTCCCCCTCAGTCCCACGACCGCAAAACCCCTTCCTAAACGGCAAAGGCCAGGGGTTGGGGAGGGACTTCTCGTCCCAAGACGGTGACCAATGGCAAGGGCCCGTCGAGGGGCGGGGCTACCGCGCTCGGCTGCAGCGAGCGGCTGCCCGGCCTGAGTCGGGAACCCGGAAGTGCTGCGAGGAGGCCGCGGCCCCTGCGCTCCTGCCCCGCCCCCGCAGCTCAGCCGAATTTATCTGAACCCTCTGCTTTGTGGCCATTTGCCGTCCGGCCCCCCGGGGACTTCCATGGGTAGCCACTCGTATCAGAAATGAAGCTCCTCTTATATTTTAATATAGCGCTATATTGTTTGTTTGTTTTTTAAGGCTGCCTCCGCTTCTGCGTCTGGGGGCTACGGAGCAACCGCAGAGGGACGGGGCTGGTACTAGCCCCGGGCGGACTAGAGCGGGGACCTGACATGACTTCATGCTTTCCCCCGCCACTGGCTGCGGCGAAAGGTCTCCCCCCGCC
>NW_005843189.1:233616-235531 GCF_000455745.1 Alligator sinensis
GGGAGCCTCCCCTCTGCCTGGCTGGCGGCCAGGGGGAGTTGGGTCAGGTGTTTGGAAGAACTTTCTCCCCCCAGGTGGGTGAAGCACTAGAACAGGTGACCCAGAGAGGTGGTGCAGTCTCCATTCCTGAAGGTTTTTAAAACCTTGCATGACACAGGCTTGGCTGGGATGATGCAGTTGGGGCTGGTCTTGCTTGGAGATGGGGGTTGGTTTAGATGCCCTGGTGAGATCCCTCCCGTTGTAGGATTCTGTGACTTTTCTAGAGTCCAGGCCCCTCCAAAGGTTGACAGCTCTTGTTACAGACCAACTACATTGGAGCTGAGGAGCACGAGCTTCACTGAGCTGAGCTCACATGCTCCAAGGCTGAGAAATACTTCTGCAAGTGAGGCTGAGCTTGAGTGGAGAAAGGATCTCTGGTGCAGCAGCCACCTTTTTTTGTAGAAATAAACTTGCTGAAGTTGGTTTTGGCTTTACAGGGCCCTGGTAGCTAGGGTTCTTGATAAGCCAGTTAACTTGTTGCTGGTGCTGGATTGTTGTTGTTAGTCATGATGGTTCAAGAAATAAGCTAGAGGTAAGGATTTTTTGTGGGTGATGCCTTTTATTGGAGGGCAGGGTAGATGTGCACCTTGCAGACTAACCAAAGTAGATTTCATATGCATATGCATAGCACAAGTTTTCATGAGCTGAAGCTTACTTCATATATGTAGTACAAGTTTTCATGAGCTGAATGGAGAGAGAGAGAGAGAGAGAGAGAGAGAGTGCATGTGTGTACCTACTTTTGTTAATCTGTAACAGTGATTCTCAACCAGGGTGATGGGAGATCCTTTGAAGGGTGCAAAGAAGTGTGAAAAGATAAGTTCAGGCCCAGTCCCCTGACTTAATGTCTGGCTCCTCTGGAAGGAGAATAAACTCGAATAAATAAGTTCTGGGGTTTTTTTCTCTTTATGTAAATAGGGTGGTACTCAATTCAGAAGCGTTATGGAAGGGGAATTTGAATCTAAAAAGGTTAAGAGCCACTGCTCTGTAAGGTACAATTCTACCCTGCCTTTTACTTGGCTTCAGCTTAACGTGGCAAACTACATATTTTTGTTCATGGATGGCACTTTTATTAGGCCTCCTGTATGGTTAGGATAAACTTGGATAGGCTTTCAAATGCAGTACATTTAATTCAAAACCTTGTTCAAACTCAAGTCTGCAACTGGTAGTGGTTATATCATTAGAGGCAGGTGGGCACATGGTATTGTATGTACTGGCATTGCTCTTGTTGCTGTTTCTTAGAAGATGGAGAGTTGATTTTTTTTTTTTTTTTTTTTTTTTTGTCTATGGGAAGGGTGTCAAACCTTATGTTAAGTTTAACATAAATTTAAGAGCTGCAATATGTAAATACTGCAGTGCAAAAAGAGACTGCTGCTATTCTTGTGTCCTGTGCTTAATTTTTGTAAGGTTTTTTGTCCTACAGTGACCAAATTAACATTCCCCTTTCCCCGCCTCCCCCCTTTCTGCAACATCCTGTGCTTCTAAATGGCTTTTCAGAAGGCAGTATTTCCTGTCTGAAAGGAGTAGCTATTTTTTCCCTGTACTCTGTCATCTTAAAATGATATGTCACCATAATATCCAAATGCATCCATAATATTCAAGAGAACAAAAATCTTGATAGACGGCAATCTAACCTTCCTCTCTTTGTGTGTGTCCTTACTAAATTTAATTGAATTATTTTAGAACATTTTTCTAGTTCTTTAAGGTCATTCTGACTCCTCATCCAAATGCCATCTTTCAGCATCTGCAGCTCCATCCATCTGATGTCATTTGAAAATCTGCTGACTGTGCATGCAGTCCTATTGTTCATAGATTCATAGATGTTAGGGTCGGAAGGGACCTCAATAGATCATCGAGTCCGACCCCCTGCATAGGCAGG
>NW_005843189.1:237309-242844 GCF_000455745.1 Alligator sinensis
TAGGCTGCCCTGGATTTCTCTGGTCAGCCAAGGAAGCCTCTTGGCCCCTTTCCCTCTTTTTCCTCGCATCGGGATCGTCTCGCTTTGTGCCCGAAGGATCGTTTCCTTAAGGCACAGCCACCCTTCCTGGGCTCCCATCTCTTCAAAACTCCTACTCTGCAGTGCGTCCTTGACTAATCGCCTGAGTTCATTGAAATCAGCTTTCCTAAAGTCTAGTACTTTCACCCTACTAGTTACCTTACCCACTCGACGTCTTATGGTGAAATCTGTTATTAGGTGATCACTGTCCCCCAGATGGCTACCGATCTGTAGGTCCCCTACCATGTCATCCCCCGTTGCCAATACCAGATGCAGTAAGGCATTCCCCCTAGTGGGACTGTGTACCTCCTGTGTCAGGTGAAGGTCCTGTACACAGGTTAGAAACCTGCGTGACCGGTGGGACTTTGCCGTCTGCGTCTCCCAGCAGATGTCCGGGTAGTTTAGGTCCCCCATGACTACCTCCTCTTTAGCTTTTATGGTCTCCGAGAGCTGCCTCAGGAGCCCCAAATCTAGCTCTTCCCCTTGATGTGGGGGTCTGTAGCAGACCCCTACCACCAAATCCCTTTCTTCTTGCCCCCCACAAGTCATTAGTGAAAATATTGAACAGTACTGGGCTCGGGATATACCCCTGGAGGCCTCCATTCAATACCTCCCCCCATGAGTCATTGAGCCATTGATGATTACGTCTTGAGCAGACAGTCATATGTCCACTTTACAATATTTTTATCTAGACTGTATTTCTTCAGTTCACTAAAGAGAGTGTCATAGGGAGACAACAGTGTTGAAAGTCTTACTCTAAAATAAATGCAAAACCCTGGAATTCTAGGTTCATCAATACCTTTTATTAGACCAACTAAGACATTGGAAAAAAATTATCTTTGTCTGCAAGCTTTCAGGCGCACATGCCCTTCCTCAGACTCAGGGAACATTATAAATGGTAAAAACATATACAGTATGATGTGTACTACTCTTTCTGTCCCCTCCCCCTCCAACTGTCCATAAAACCTGTTGCCTTTTATAGAAGGAAATAAGGTTGGTTGAGTTGACAAATCCATGTTGGCTGTTCCTGATGGCCCTTGTTTTCCTCCAGGTGCCTAGAAACAAGTTCCTTAAAAGGTCCTTAAAAACATGCTCAAAAATCATTCCGGATATCAAAGTTAGATAACTAGTCTATAATCTCTTGTATCCTTATTCTTTTTAAGAAGGGCGATGTATTTGCTCCCACTTCTTCAGTTATCCAGGCATCTCATTCAGCCTCAGTGAGTTTTCAAAAAGAAAAGCCAGTGGCTGAAATGACTTCTGCCAGTTCCTTTAGTACTCTAGGATGTATCTTGTTTGGCCTTGTGGACTCTAAAACACTCAGCTTCTCGATTAATCTAACTTATTATTTCCCTACGACAGGCATTTATCCTCCTCCTTGCTGTTAACTGTGTTTGTCACCTGATAGCTGACCTTACTCATGAAGACTGAAGGAAAAAAGGTATTAAATACGTCAGCCTTCTCTGTATCATTCATTATTAAATCGTCTCTTAATTTGTTTAGGGACCTACACTTTTCCTTGGTCATCCTCTTCTAAAATATCTATTGAATGCTCTTTTTGTTGTTGACTTGCCAATTGCATCTTATGTCGTGGCCTCCCTGATTTTTTCACCCTGCATACCGGTGCTTTTTATTTATCCCTAATTATATGGTCAAGTTTTTACTTTTTCAAAAATTCCTCTTTTAGTTTCAACTTCATTGAAAAGTTCAATATCCAGGCCAGTCTCTTGCTGCACTTTCTAGTCTATCTTTGCATCACGATAGCCTGTGTTTATCTTGTTTAATATAGCCTCTTTAAGGCACAACCAACTCTCCTGGACTCCTTTTCTCCTTAGACTTGTCTCCTATTGTAAGATCCTGCCCACCAGTTTCTTTAAGTTGTTTAGAGCCACTGTCTTTATTCTGCTCTTGTTTCCTTCCTTTAGGATCTTTAATGCTATTATTTCATGGTTTCTGGGTGTGTCTGCACAAGACGCTAACTGCACAGTAGCCGCAATAATTCTGCACGGTAGCGCATCACAACACAAAAAGTGCTAATATGCTAACACAAAGTATTATTAGGCTGCTGCGCAACAGCATCACTAAAAGTGTTTTCCAGCACTACTGCACAGTAACTCCAGTTACTAGAGGTGCACTGATATATCGGTCGCATATCGAATTGGCACCAATAATGGGCAAAAAGGCATTATCGACAATCGGCTTTTTTGCATGATAATGTCTCTGATGAATGCCACATGAATGTAGCTGCAGCATGCACACAACCAGAAATCCAGCCAGGCAGCTTGGAGAGCAGCATCCTCCTGGTAGGTCTGGGAAGGAAGGGTCACCCGGGGGTGGGGCAGATCAAGGCCCCCATGATGAGGGAGAGAGTGGGGCAGGTGCTGCCCAGTCAGGGTAGTGAATGTGACTCGGGGTGGGGCACAGGGCAGAACCACAGGCGGCTTGTCCAGGGGCGTGGGGATGGCTCCCCATTGTGCACACCCCCAGGGGAGGCATGGGGGGCATGTGCCCTCTGGATTTGTGTGTGGGGTGAAGGCAGGCTGCCAGCTGTGGGCTTTGGGCCAGGGGCTGCACCAGCCTCATCCTGGGGGGTGGGGGAGAAGGAGTTGTGCTTCGGGCAGGAGGGGGAGATTAACCTGCACAGGGTAGGTGATGGTGGCAGTACTCGGAGGAGGGGTGGTTATAACCACCCCAGAATTCCCCTTAGCCACCCCTCTCAGCACCGCTGCTGCTGCCCACCCCATGCAGCTGAGCGTGCCCTGCCCCTGCCCACCCAGAGTACAGCCCTGGTCCAGCCCTCCCCACTGGGAAGAGGCTGGCACAGCCCTTGGCCCCAACCCCTGAGGAGACAGCCCGCCTTTGTCCTGTGCACAAATCCAAGGGGGCACAAGCCCTCCATGCTTCCCTGGGGGTGTGTGCAGTGGTGGGGAGCTGCACCAGACCCCACAACCCCTGGACCATAGTGGACCATAGCTCCGCACCATCCCAGGGTCACAGTCACTGTCTCCCTCACCTTGGGGGCCTCAATCGGCCCCCCCCTCCTCGCTCCTTCCCACCCCACAGACATACCGACAGGACACTGCTCTTCAAGCTGCCCGGCTACATTCCTGTTAATTGGCTATTGGATTGGTATCGGCTGATATGGCTGGTTAATAATTGGCTATCGGTATCAGCCAAGAACATCTTTATCAGTGTGCTGCTGCTGCTGGTTACTGTGCATCTAATTTAGTGCTTGATTATACAACTGCTAAATAAATGCACAATAACACTGTGCAGTAGCATCTCGTGTAGACATGCCCACTGTCACCTTGAGTACCTGGGTTCATCTATGTTGCATATCTAGCAGATGTCACAGTAGTTAAAGTCCTCTGTTATCACCAGTTGCTGTGATTTGTAAGCTTGGGGATGGTTGTTTGGGGGGGGGGGGGGGAAATGCCTACCATCTCCTTTTAGTTTGGTCTACAGCAAACACTCAATGTGACATCACCCTCATTATTAGGGACCACTAGAATTTGTGCCAGAAGTGCACTGCACAGCACCTCCTTTAATCTTGCAGTTTCCCCTGCATGGCACCCCCCCCTCTGCAGCTGATTGGTGGAGGGCCCCCCTTGGCCTCAATGCTTGCTCCTGATGGCAGGGAGGTGAAAACTGAAGTTTTAAATATGCCACGGTTTTTGCCTCCTGTCTAGTCAGCAGCAAGTGGTGGGGCCACCAGGGCCCCTTTGCCAATGGCATATTTAAAACTAGGGTTTTCACCTTCCTGCTGCTTGGAGGGCAAGGCGGGGTGGACTGCAAGATTAAAGGAGCTGCCACGCAGCATGCACCAGTGGTCCCTGCTTATTAGTCTTCAATTTCACCTTGACCCAGAAACTTTCAGCACATCTTCCTCCAGTTATGTATCACACCTCCTAACAATTGTGTGTTTTTCTTGTATTAAAAGCAACACCAGCTCCTTTTTTTTTTTTTTTTCCCCCTTGTCTCTACTTCCGAACCATTAACATCGATCCATGACTGTATGCCAGTCATGCGAGCAATTTTACCAAGTGTTAATTATTCCAGTTGTCTCACAGTTGTGTGATCATATTGAGATGGCCCAATTTGCCTGCTTATTTCCAAAGCTTTTCATATTGGCATATAAACATGTTAGATAGATGACTAGCCAGATGCCCTGCTAATTTCTTGCTGATTAACCTTGTTAAGACTCCCCATAGTACCTTCTTTTATTTGGCCTTTATCCAAGTTACTTACTCTTTACCTGTGGGCTTTTGTCCTTACCTGCTTTTAAAGCTAGTTTAAAGACTCTTCCCTAGGTTAGCAAGGCTATGTACAAAAATGCTTTTTCCTCCACTTTAAGTGGATCCCACCTCTGTCTGGTAGTCCTTGGAACAGAAGGAGTCAAAGATATGCTGGTGGCACCATCTGTGCAGCCATGTGTTGATATCCAGGATGCATCTGCTTCTGCTTGGGCCTTTAGCCTTGACCATATGATAAAAGGAATGGTGATGGCCTTCTCATGAAGGATAGAGAACGAAAGCTAGTAAACAGGATAATAAAAACAGTCTGTATGCTTACTACAGAGTATTTGTGTTGGGAGCATCAAAAACTTGTTTCTTTTTGAAACTGTGTAGTGAGTGGCATGAGTCTTCCTTTGTTTGAATCAAAAGTCACCCTTTAATATGTTCTAAAAAATGAAGCACTTCAGAAATAAGGCTGGGTCTCGGTTGGATTTCTAGCCATTTTGGGTCTTGTTGAAGTTACTTTTCTTTGTAGTGCAAGAGCACTAGCGCTTAATCTAAATGTAGCAGGCACACTTTAATTTAAACCAGTTTTCTGTGTAGACTACCGTTTTTAATACCTGTTTTTAAAACTGAATCCAGCAACATATCCTGTAAATAAAATAGCACAAGATGAACTGCTGTAAACTAGGATTAAATCGATGCAACTTTCTGTGGCCACTGGCACACATTCATTTAAAGGCATGATGGGATCGGATCCCAACAATTGCATCTCCGATGCCATGCGTATATGGAAGGAGGTGCCACTTTGGGATCAGCAATCAGAGCCCACTGGAGCCATTGCTACTTGCCAGTGCAGGGGGGAGCCTGGGACCATGATCCCAGGTTTCTCGTGTACCAGCAGGTTGAAAGTTAGGTCTCTGCAACTCCAGAAGCAGGGCCAGCACATCACCTGGCCTCAACAGCCAGATCTGTGACTGCGTGGACCAGGGCTGGCAGTCAGTTGATTGTCAATCCTGGTGGGGTTCAAGTGTTTACTCCTGCCAAGGACTTGAAACCCTGCACCTGGCTGAGCTGTTGGGTGTGGGAGATCAAAAGATCCTGGCAGGGGAAGCTGAAGGGCTTTCCTTGCTGGGAATATTATACCCTGCACCCAAAGCTTATAAAGTCCCCTGTGAGAGAAACCATTCAGCTTCCACCACCATGAGCCTCTGATTCCCTA
>NW_005843189.1:242875-274438 GCF_000455745.1 Alligator sinensis
CTTTGCACTCTGGCCAGAGGTTTTTAGATATCCCCAGCACATACAGACTGGGATCCAGGAGACATTCTCTAACCCCAAGGTCCTAATGCACTGGGAAATTTTTAAGAACAGCATGTGCAGCTGGGCTACATATACCATTTTTAGATTTTGAAGCACATGGGGATGCCAGGATCAGGGAGCCTCGGATGAGCATCAGGATCTGTCATGGGTAAGTCCTGAAATGCTATATGTTCAGTTTAAGGCATGATGCATATGAGCCACAAAGATGTTACATGTTGTGGAATAACTTTGACTCATTTGCTGTGTTATCACACCTTTAAGTGTTGCCTCCAAGGGCCCTAATGATTTTTATTGTTATGTGGGAACCTGTTCCAAGCTGTTCAGATCCTTCCTGAAGTGTGGGGCCCAAAACTGGATGCAGAACTCCAGGTGAGGCCTCACCGGTGCTGAATATAGTGGAAAAATCGCTGCCCCTGATTTATGAGTGATATTCCCGTTAATGCAGTGCAGTGTGTTTTGGGACTTTTGTTACCAAAAAAAAAAAAAGCACATTGTTGGCTCATATTCAGCTTTCAGGTCTTACTCTGCAATCCTGAACCTTTGCCAGTTATTCCCCTGTCTGTATTTGTGCATGCAATTATTCTATCCCAAATACAAGACTTTGCATTTGTTCTTTGTTGAAAATCATTTGATTGATTTGCAGACCATTTCTACAGTCTATCTGGATCATTGTGGATCCTAGCCATACCCTCTGGAGTATCTGTAACTTCACCAAATTTGGTATTGTCTGCAGATTTGCTAAGCATGCACTTAGTCCCATTCTCCAAATTGGGGCTTGGCAATTATTTGGGCCAGAGGACCACTTAGGGAGTTTTGGTGAGCTGTCACAGGCTAGGTAGGCACCTTCTGTCCCCCAGCCCACAACAGCTCACTAAGACTCCCTAAGTGGCCCTCCAGCCCAAATAATCACCCACCCCTGATCTAAGGGCAGAAAGGTGAGTGGACAAAGGTTAGGGAAACAACCTTTGTTTCCTCCCTTCCCCCACCCTAAGTTCCCAGCACACGGCTGGGCTGGGCCAGTGCTGCACTGGGTTCCTGTTTCAGGCCACATGGGTGGAGCTGGCATGAGCCCTGCCCCACCTGGTCGTGTGCTGGGGACTTGGGGTTGGGCAGGAGCTGCTACAGCTGTGCCCATGTGGCGGAAACCAAAGCAGTGTGTGGGAACACTGCGGCATTGCGTTAGTGGCACCCGTACCTCTACCAGGCCCTGGCCCAGCAAGCCCAGATGAGCCAGGAGCTGTGGGTTTCTTCCCCCCTGCACTCCTCCCTTCTCCAGTGGGGAGATCCTTACCTGAGCTTCGACTCGCCATGGGTTTGCTGTCTGGTCTGCAAATGGCAGCAGGATTGGAGCTGCATGCAGACAGCCTCACTAGGTAGAAGTCTGGCCAGGAGCTTGGCACCCTTTGCCTTAGAGCATACATCGGGGACTTGTTTTTGTTTTGTTTTGTTTTCGCTGTGCTTTTATTCCTCTTTTAACTGCAGATCTTTCCTTTTGTTACAGTTCAGTCTTAAACAATCCTTGTATTTTAAAAACTACTTGAAGGCTGCTTAAATTGTTCTTTAACTTTTTAGAATTTCATTTCAGATTTCACATTTTCCAAAGTTTAAAAAGAACCCAGACAAGCAGCTTGATTTTTTTTTTTTCCTTGGTTTAGACAAATATCTAACCCACGGGTAGCCAACGGTTTTTGGCCAGAGTGCCGAAAAAAACCACGTCTACCTTGGAGAGTGCTGGCATGCCAGAAAAACAAAACGGGGGGAGGGTTACATGGCAGGATGCACTGCATATTAGTATATTTAATAATTATAAATGTTGCCTTTGTGTTTTGTATTCCTTTTTTGTTGTTGAGCATGTTGCAATGAGAGAGAGAGAGAGAGAGAGACAAATAAGAGAAACAGGAGAGAGAGAGAGAAAGGAGAGCAGAGAGAGAACCAGACAGACACACATGCACACAGAGAACCACGTGCACAAACACAGAGAACCAAAACACACCCAGAACCGGACACGTGTGTGCACACACGCGCAGAACCAGACGGAGGCAGACAAACACACAGAACCAGATGTGCAAGTACACGGAGCCAGGCTCCTGGGCCACTGGACAAAGTCCGACCCAACAATGCCCTGGTCCCGCCAGAGCCCCTGTGCTTCCCCGGGGAGCCAGGGCCCAGGTTGCAGCACAGCTGGCCAAGGCCCCAGCCCGGAGCCTGCCCGTTAGCCCACCCACCCACCCACCTTGCACAGCTAAGCCTGGAAATGTGTGGTGCTCCTGGGAAGGGGCAGCACCAAACTCATTGTGGTGGGGGGCTGGGCTCAGAGTGGGTGGGAGTCGGGCGGGCTCAGCTGTAAGTCCTGCTGCAAGTAGCCTGGGCTCTGTAGTTGGCAGCAGCTACCAGAGCCTGGGCTGACTGCAGCCAGGAGGCTGCAAACAGCTGCTCTGGGCTCTCCATACTGGTGGGTGCACGTGTACCTCGGAACGGAAGGTGGTGATAGGGCCTGAGGCAGCACAGCCCTCCCGCTGTCCGCCCGAGGTGCCCATGCAGTCACCGCCAGCATGGAGCTGATGCCAGGGCTGTGGAGCCCAGTGCAGCTGTTTGCAGCCTGCCCACTGCAGCTGCCCAGAGCCCAGGCTGGCTACAAACAGCTGTGCCAGGCTCCAAAGCCCAGTCATTAGCTCTGTGCCGGCAGTGGGGGAGAGGCCAGGGTTGTGCTGCCTCAGGCCCCTCCCCCACCATCTGCTCTGAGAAATGTGTGCACCCACCGGTGTGGACCTAATGCCAGAGCCAGGAGCAGATGTTTGCAGCCTCCTGGCTGCAACTGGCCCAGGCTCTGGGTAGCTGTTGCCAACTATGGAACCTGGTCTGCTTGCAGCAGGGCTTGCAGCTGCCTGCTGGGAGCAGCTCAGGCTTCATGGCTGGCAGCAGCTGCCCAGAGCCCAGGCTGGTGGTGGTGTGCTGAGCAAAATGGCCTCGCATGCTGTGCTCGGCACACGTGCTGGGGGTTGTTAACCTGTTAAATATTAAAAGCTCTGTTTCTTCATTTTTGTTTCTGTCACTGACATTTTAATAAATTATTTAAAAATATCTGACCATTTTAATAGTATCTGACCAGTTATTGGCCATATATTTTGTTTGAATTCTATCAAATGTCTGTTCCAAATGGAAACACAGAACAAAAACATGAACGCTGCTCCAGAGAGTTTGCAGAGACAAGAGACAGCGAATGGTTACAAGCAGTTGGAGAAGGCAAGTAGTGAGGATAGCATTGGTCAGTGTGGTGGCCAGTAATCTAAACTAGCGGTGCTCAACCTTCCTGCCCCATGTGCCAGATGAGTAGTGTGGAGCCAGTCCACAAGCTGGATCCAATGTGAGATTGATACTCAGAGGACTGTTTGCAGGAGCGGTCCAGGGCAGAAGGGCATGCCATCTGGTCTTCAGGGCTCCTCACAGGTCAGGAAATGTGGTGGTGACTAGAAGCTGCAGCGGTTAACACTGCCACCCCTCCTCTTCTACCAAATTCCAGACCTGTACGAAATCCCACAGGTCAGATAACCTGGCTCCATGGACTGGATTTAGCCTGCAAACAGGAGGCTGAGCAACACTAGCCTAAGCGTTTGTCAACTCTTCTGTAGGTTTTGGAGTGAAGGAGAGCTTGAAGTGAAATTTGAAGGAGGGTAACACCTTAGGTTTGGAGATATTTATGCGGAACTTGTTTGACCTTGTTTGAAAATTCAGATGGAAGGTGGCATCGGTAGCTATTTGGAGGTTGGCAGTCAGTTTGCTGGTAGTGAATGAGATGGAACTGATGAAGAAAGGCCTTGAATGTTAAAGCAAGTAGCATGAGCTTGATGCTCCAGTGAAAGGGGAAGGCAATAGAATGAAAAAGTGTTGATGGGGCCAAAAGTACTGGAGTTAAGAAAGGGATCTCTGTAGCAGTATTTGGAATAGCTATGACCAGGACAGGATTGCATCAGAGAATAGCATTTTCTATGGTAACAACATTTTAACAGGTGGTTGTTCTACTGTGTGATTTATATTCAGTCTAAGATATTTTAAATAGAATTCAGAAAACTAAGCATAGCTTGTAAAATGCTCTATTCTAATTAATTTAATTAAAATGCTGTATTCGCACTCCTCAGATACAGCTTATGTTTTCAGATCTTACCTGTTCCTTTGTGAGAGATATAGTTAAAAAGGAGATTTGGAAGCCATTGACTAGTATTGGCCAGGTAATATTTTGACCTGTGCCAGGGGTTGGCAACCTGTGACCTGTAGACTGGATCTATCCCATGGAGCCATTTGATCGGTCTTGTGGATGTGGGGCTTCAGCAGTAGAGGCCTTTAGCAGTTTTCCCACACCACTGTAGAATGGAGCTCCTTTCTCTGACCTGAACTGTGTCCCTGGCCCACAGCCTGCAACGGTTACTGTCTGCTATGCTCTTAAGTTTAGAAAACTTAGGGGGGGGGGGGCTGTCATTGTCACGGAAAACCATCAACTATTTTAAAATAATCCAATGAGCTGTCATTGTCACAAAAAACCATCAACTATTTTAAAATAATCCAATGTTTTTTATTACCAATCTAGAAAATACATATGTAACGTATGATGCACAGGGCAGAAGCACCTAATGTATTTGCAGGTTTGTGTGGGAATAAGTACTAGTAATACTTTTAAAACAAAGACCACTTCAGTTTGGGCTGAAACTTCTTAAGAAATAAAATTTGGATTGCGATCTATGCACATGGCAGGGTAGCAAAGCTTTATGGTTGAAAAACATTTCTAATTATGTCTAAGGAAACCAGTGCATATATTATCACAGGGATCTGGCTGACTCTTGCTCCTGTTTGCTTCAATCGTTCATGTGAAGAT
Organism: Alligator sinensis; assembly: GCF_000455745.1. NCBI lineage: Eukaryota > Metazoa > Chordata > Crocodylia > Alligatoridae > Alligator > Alligator sinensis. The sequence continues at coordinate 247,803 of NW_005843189.1, forward strand.
GGAAAAACTATGAGTTCAGCAACTGGAGGGCTTCCAAGATCAGTCTTCTGTTGGGTTATCTTGATTCAGTAATTGCCTGATGCCCAGAGTAGTATATTATTTTCTCTTTTAATACCATACCATATGTAGCCTGGTAGTACATGTGAGGAAAGTAATGTTCTTTAGAGTGGCCCTTTCTCTCTCATGTGAGCTATTATGTTAAGTGCTTTCAGAAGACACCTCAGGTAAAAGCTTTTATTTTAGTTGAGGATGTCATTATGTTGAAAATATTATTGAAGTAAAATAATTTGGTTCAGATTAATTCAGGGATAAAAAGTTAAAGAGGCACAATCATAATGTTTTTGTTTAAAGTTTTTAAACTTTTGTTAAGTTGTTTTTTTGTTTTGTTTTGTTTTTTAAGCAGTGCAACTGAAAGTGTCTCTTTTTTGTTTATTTAACTGCAGGGGTCTTCAGAGAGTGATTATGCATCCCTGATGTGAAGTTATAACGTATGTACCATAGGTAAGCAAAAAATGAACATGAAGCTTGCTATATAAATCCCAGCTACATCCCCCTCCACATACATGTGCACGTATATGTTGGACTTTTCTAAATGGGGAGGTAAGGTGAATCAACTAAAGGTGTAAAATTAATGTGCTTGAATTAAAGCACATTCAGGCAAGTAAATTGGTAAAGCTTAATGTTTCTGAAACATAGATGTGCCGTTGTAATGTTCATGTGGATGGTCTTGTTTCCAGATAAGAGTAACTTTCTTCAGTTCTTAATCCCTTTTCCAAGTCACATAAACTAAACTGAAAACCCCTGCTTACTCTGAAAAATAGTGTATACAAGGAGAATTGCACCAGTATAATTAAACTGTTTAAATTCGTTGTATGCTACGTTGGAAAATGTTTTCTGTTTAGGCAAGGCCTACAGTACTGATCTTGTAAAGGTCCTTGTAAAAGTATCTTTTATATAATGCTTTATGTACTAGAAGCAGTCTGTTTAGTGAGTAATTCCATTATAAGAACATAACATTTTGCTCAAACAAAAGCATAGTTTGATTTGATCCATGTCGATAGCAAGTTAAGAAGGAAAATAGCTTTCAAGAATTTTTATTTTGGAATATAACTGAGTTCAGCATCTATCTACTTCAAAGTATTTAGGAATCCACAAGTCCATTGAAGTCGATAAGAACTTTACAGGTAGTAGGATTTTTTTGTAAATCAAACTAGTAATCTATAGTTCAATTTAAACTATTGACACATTCTTTTTAAGAACATTTTCAGGCCTAACTCTGATTTTTGAGTTGCATTTGGCAATCTGTACATAGGTATTATACATTTTAAAATTATTTTAATCTTTAATCTGGGGATGATTTTTTAGCTTAAAATTCACTAATTGGCGAATTCACAAAACAGCCCCTGTTTCTGTAAGATGGGCAACACCTTTTGATATTCTCATTGCTTATGTACAAATTGCTAAGATGACCATGCCAGAAAGAAGGTGAAACTAGATTGGTCCTGTTTTAAAAACAAAATGAACAAAACTTCTTCCCCATAGCATTTGTTGTAATTGCATTTCTTAGACAAGAATTTTAATTTCTAATGTAAAAGCCTTATTTTTTTTCTGAATGGTAAGAGAATTGATAGGGTTGAAGCATTGGCTACAAGGGAGGACTTAAACTTCCATAGTTGAGAGTTTATCTCTACACAAAGAAGTTTTATTGGTTTAAATAAAATCAGAACAAGATTATGCCCTTGGTTTGACTGGTGTAACTTTGTGGATCAAGCCTAAGTCAAGTCAGGTTTACAAATTATTTTGTTCGATTAAGCCACATCCCTCTCTTGGACTTACGTTAGCTTAAAACTGTCTTGGCTCAGTTTTGGGGTAAAGATTTTTTTCCGTAAAAGTTCAAAGGTATAATGTTGGAACAGATCGGATGCATCAGGGGAACTTTGTATGTAGAACATAAGTTTATCCTCAGATAGCGTCCACACAGAGTGGACTATTTAAATCTTTGGTATCTGTTCACTCAGACATCTAACAGGCAGTTGAGAGAAAAGCTCTTTGCTAGGTCGTTCCCCCCCCAGTTGAGGCCAAGAAGTCTTTCAACTTCTTGGATTCACTCAGGAAAGCACAAAGTCACAGACTGCTTCCTATTTTTAAGTTCCAGGGGTTTTTGAATATATAAAAAAACCTCATTAGAGAAAAGGAAAATCATTCAGACCTTTGTTCTAAATCAGCAGGTAGTTTAAAGAGGGGTCACAAACGCAGTTCTCTTTGGCAGTTCACCTTTTACTTTTATTTAGAGGTTACATCAACAGCAAAAGGTGTTTGTTTCAAGTTATAAGATAAATGGCTAGGAGGGAGGAGTGGAGAAGTGTGTCTGCATTTGATAAAACATGAACAACCAGAAGGAAAGACTGGCTTTCCAGGCTTCTGAGAAAGTATATTGCAGCCACAGTGGAAAACAAAGTTTTAAACCTTTACGAAAAGGACAACTCCTGAGTGTTTAGGTGTGTGACTAAAATAAAATAACAATGTACTTTATTTTCCAGTGATGGCTTCGAGAAGCTTTTCCATGCTTTTTCCTTTTTTCCTTTTTTTAAATCTCAATAAGCTTTTTCAATAAAAGCCATGTATAAACAGGCAGCAAGTTGTCATATTCTAGTACAGGGGTGAGCAAAATACAGCCCGTGGGTCAGATCCAGCCCGTGAGGCCATTCTATCCGGACCACAGGGCTCCTAAAATTTTTTTGAAAATTAAAATTTATCTGTCCTTGGTTCCTGTCAAAAATGACAGGACCCAGGGGAATCCTCGGCAGGCACCTGCAGCAACAGACCCCCCCCCACCATCGCCGCCTGTACTGCAGGGCTGGGGGGGCACAGGGCCCACACCGGGGTCCTGGGGCCAGCAGGGCCCAGAGCAGGGCAGCAGGGGTACAGAGTCCTGGCCTCAGCCAGCAGGGACTCCATGGAGCCAGGTCAGCTCACTCCTCTCCCTGCTGGTGCAGCCCAACCCAGCTCCACAGACCCCTGTCAGCCTGTGCCCTCCTCTGGGCCCCACCGGTGCTGGACCTGGGACATTGGTCCCAAGACAGTGACCAGGGGGCGGGGCACCTGTCAAGGTGCGGGGCTACCCATGCAGCCCTTGACAACTTGCCAAAACTGGGTAAGCAGTCTTCCACCTGAAATAATTGCCCGCCCCTGTTCTAGTATATGCAACCCCACCCCCCTGCCAGGTATTGAAATGTAAGATTTGTCTCAGACGCTTGTTATCATTCTCTATAAAGTCGTTTCCATCACTTTGGAGTATCATAATATTTGTTGACTGATATGAATTGCCCCAGTGCAAGGGCTGATACATTTTCATTATTTTTCCCCGATGTTATACAGTCCTGAGAATAATGCTGCCATGATACTGAATTCCTGCCCTAAGAAATTCGCAATCAGAAGTCTTGCTTGCAGTAGTGTGTTATCGCCTGAAATTTCCTGTTAATAGTAACAGCAATCCAGCTCTAATAGCAGATGCCTTAATACAGACATAACTGCAGTAACTTCTATCATTTTAACCAGAAGTATTAGGCTGAGCTACAATGTCAGCTTGCCAACAGCTCTTACAGGCTCTTTAAAATATTCTTTCTTTTTAATACTTGTTGCTTTTGTAAGTATTTGCCTTTGCCTAGACTTGATATACCATAAGAATGTTCCCTACATGCCTGAGTTCAGAGCATGTGCTGCTGGGGCTGCACTTGAACCAGACAGTGCCGGGCTGAAACATGCATGCTGCTATGTGACCACTGCCTCCTGGATCATAACCTGCCTTAGTTCTGTGGGTGAGCTAAGAAGCTCGGGTGTGGCACCATGAAAATGTGACTATGCTTCTTTCGGTGCAGGAGGTAATCCAGGCAGAGCTGTGTGGCATGTTTCAGCACAGTGCTGCCTGACTTGGTGAGAGGTTACTGACAAACTCTGCTTGTATCTTTCACCAAAGATCACAGCATGGGGGAGCAAAATTCTTTACTACAGTTAAGTCGTGATAGTGCACTCAGATTTCTCTCGAGTAAAACATGCTTATATTAAGTCATGGTCATCCTAAAGTCCATGCCTACTGACCTTCTATACCAAGGCTTGACAATCTGTAGTCCACAGGCCAGGTCTAACCCACCAAGCAATGTTATCTGACCTACTGAGCTGGGACATCAGCAGTGAGTTGAGTTGGTGGCAGCATGCAGCAGAGGAAGGGTGAACTTTGGTGGCAGCAGCAGTTAGGTCAGAAGTAGTAGTTCACTTTCTGACCGAGCTCCCTTAATTCAGCTTGCCTCTGCTAAAAGGTTGCAGAACTGATCTGTTTTGTGAATCCTTGAGCTCAACTTTTTAGTGATTGTCTAACCCAACACTGGCAATTCTGAATTTCTATGTATGAAATCTATCTTGACACTGCTCGTCTCCTAGCCTGCCTTTCTCTGCAATATAGTTGGAACATGCCCATGTGCACAGGGCTCAAGAACAGGAATTCTTCCAGCAATAGTTCTGCAATTCTCTATTCCTGCTTATAAGGGACAGGTCTGGAAGGAGAGACAGGTAGTCTGCTGATTTGATTATGAAAAATAATGTGGATGGCTTTTGTGTCGGCTAAAAATATAGACATGAAAGGGTGGGATGAATTGGTGGATTATGATCTCCGATTGATTATGACTAAGGACCTACCTAAATCATGGCAGGACAAAGGGATTTTTGTGGGCTGCTTGTGGCATACTGAGCCAGTTTTGCCTTATTTTTGCAGCGAAGCCCCCTTTGCTGCTGATTGGCTGAGGAGCCCTGTGGCCTCGCCCCTTGCTGCTGATTGTCTGAGGCAAAAACTGTGGCATAATTAAATAGCAGTCTGGAAATATCGCATACATTACTGCATTATTGTAAATCTAAGTGTTATATTTAAATCTAAATTGTAATATATTACGAGTATAGATTTATACACAACATGAATTGTATCTAATATCATAATTAATTATTGGTGTGCTACAAAAAGTTTAGTAATACTAAATAGTGCTAACCTTGATGGAAACAACTCATGTTAGTTGTTAAATGCTAGCATGCAGCATCTATCGGCAGTTGCTACTAATATCCTCTGTCACTGCAACATGAACACTTGTCCATACAGTGAAATTGCATGTTCTGCGTCCACTGAATTGATTGGAATGGTAAGGCAGCATTTTGCCAAGTTGTAGAGATATGGAAATCAATCAGAAACAGACTCCCAAAATGCAGTCAGTCAAAGGCATCTGGCACCCTTTGACAAAGTTCATGTAAGCAGCATGTTACTTGTCATGTTCTTTCTGCCATTCAGGGATTGATTTCAGTAGCTGAGGGTCAAAACTCAGAAAAGGCACCTGACTGAGGTAAGAAATACAAACAGCATTAAAAAAGGAGGCAGCCAACTGTTTAAACTGCAGTGGTAGTGACTTGATTGTACTTGTAGTACTGATTCAACTTTTGCAGCTATTGCCTGTAACAGTTCTTGTCTCTGCTGGTTTTCATGTTGACAGTTTGAAAGCTGTTGTGATGCTATGTTTTCAGTCCAATTTATCAAATCTATGAGCTTATTGTGTGCTTGGTGGATCACAGCCTGCCAGCCTTCAAACTGCATTAGAAGCTCCATGAACTGGATTGCATTTTTAGCCACACAACTTGATCTTCAATGTCATCCTGTCTTAAAAGATCACATAGCTTAAGCATGCACTGTGTACCAGGTGTGATTTCAAGCATTTACACAGATTGCTGGTAGTACTTCATATTTTTTGTGTGGTAACAGACTATGTTAAATCACAGACTCCACCTTGTAAGCACTAGCTCTGGTTGAAGTGACAGAGTCACATGTAGATCCCCACTTTGATTGGTGATGTACTCCCTGCATCAAAGTTCACAGCCTGGACAAAGTGTGAATGCCTTTTTAGAAGAGGCAACCAGGCTATGCACATCATGAAAACTTGTGTGCCAGATGTCACTTACTAGAAAAAAGGATGCATGCATTGCAGGTGACTTGAATTGCACTAGGCATCATTCTCTGGAGCACATCAGAAAGTTTTGCGTGTATATGTTGCGTTATCAGACAGAAATGCTGAGATTTTGTTAAATTCTAACCTGTAGTTGGCAACAGCCTTCTCTCTAGCTTGTGCCATGGTGGAAAAATTGACAGACATGAGGTGAACCAGCTCAGTTTGAAAAACGGCAGGTTGTGGTCTGTTCAGCACTTTTGGGCATCTGTTGCTTTGTCTGCTAGAATCGAGATTGATTCATATTCTGCCAATGCAGATTTTTGTAGACTGAACATGTGAAGCAGTTACTTCTGGTAGATAACCCGAGCACAACTTATTTGCACGTGGGAAAATGCCAGCATTTGGCACATGTTTGTTCAAGTAGTTCCTTAATTTAGTCTTATCAATTTTCTCCAGAATAATGTTGCCAGCCTTTAATTCTTTCACTAGCACAAGTGTAGCCTCTCTTCTTATCAAACTGCTTTCAGCGGTTCTTTTAAAGATTGAGAACATACCCACTTTTTTCTTGTTCTGACTTTCAGCCTCTACAGCAACCTTTCACTTTATATCCGATTCAAACTTGAAATGCCAAGCAGTGCTGTTTTTCCTCAAAACATCCAGAGTCATGTTGCACAGTGAACAAAACAATTTACCACCATCTGCATACAAGGTTCCTGCAGGGGAACTGCCTTACATGATCCAGAATTAAAATGTATTTAGTTTTCTTGGATTTCTTTTCACTCATCTTCATACTACAGCATTGCTGCAGCATTACATCTGCTTTCTTAAAAGACAGCGCCAAAAGGTTTTCCCTTTCCTTACTGGTACTTCTACTGAGTCTATGTTACTGATTCAGCCTCTCAGTAGCTCTCCCTCAAACCACATGCTGTATGGCTGCAGGGATTGCCACACTTTTTGTATTCTGGTAAGCTTTTTCTTTTCAGGCAATTTCTCACAAAATCACAAGAAACATTTTTCACAGTGATCATGTGAAAAATTACTTTTTGTGGTTTCTGTGAAAATTGTGAAACTGTGATGTAAGTAGGCCCTTAGTTATAACCGTAAATATTGCAAAGGTACCCCAAAAGGAACTGCATTGCAGCCATACAGTAATTTGACCAGCAGTATGATTGGTTAAAGTAGCAGCTGACAGGAACTGGAGCTAGTGCATTTCCATTATGTTGTTAGTTCATATATCAGCAAGCTTCAAAATGGCAGGAGGTTTCTAATGGAGTCATACATGGGTCTGTCCTGGACCCAGTTTTGTTCAATGTGTTTGTAATTATTTGGATGCTGGCATCTACAAGCTTTCTCAGGAAGCTTTCTATGATGTGAAACTGGGAAAATTGCAAACATGTTGTAAAATGGGAGTGTAATTCAGAGGGGTCCCAACAGATGCAAGGTGGCTATGCCTCAGGAAGAATAATCAAAAAATACAACTACAAAATAGGTGACACCTGGTTGGATGGCAGCACTATGGAGACTGATCTAGGAGTTTTGGTAGATAACAGACTCGATATGAATACAGTGTGATGCAGATGCAGTTTTGGGATGCAATAGGTAAGTTGTGAGAGGTGATAGTCCCTCTACTTGGCATTGCTTAGGCCTCATCTAATACTGCATGTGGTTTTGGGCTCCACATTTTAAAAAGGACATGGAGAAGTTAGGGAGGGTCCAGAGGTGGGCAACAAAGCTGGTAAAGGGCTTGGAAAACAAGTCATACAAGAGGCTGAAGGAGCTAAGCATGTTCAGTTTGTGGAAAAGGTGCTTTCAAGAGGGTACATGATAGAAGTCTTCAAATACATGAGGGCCTGCCATAAACAAGAGAGAGAACACATTTTTTCTCTTGATGCAGAGAGTAAGATGCAGAGCAGTGGCTTGAAGTTGCAGTAAAGTAGGTCCAGACTGTAAACTTCTTCCTCATTACAACAGTGAGGCAATGAAAGGCCACCTAGGAAAGTTGTGGACTCTCCGTCACTGGCGGTGTTCAAAGATGAGGTTGGATTGGAGCCTGTCTGGGTGCAACTATGCCCATGTGCTACTCTGAGTAGCATTAACGTACATCCATGTTTTCCTTGACGTGTCTTCTTTTTGGGTCCTTGGATCTCTCTCCGGGCAGTTTTTTGGAAATATGAACAAATCTCTGGGATTTTGCTGGTGGAACTACATTTCCTGGCTTGCCTTGGCGGCATGCGTTTACCAGGGATCTGGGTCTTCCGTTTGCTGCGGAAAAATGGAAATTGTCTCTTTAAAGGAAGAAACCAGGGGTTTCTTCTTGCAGGCTGGTAGCCTTCCAGCCTGCAAGGAGCTGCTTGATGTGATTGTAGGCAAGAGGCACCACCTGCGTCTGAACATGCACACTCTCTTGGCCAGCATGCAGCCAGGTATGGTGGTGGGAGCAGCCCCAGCAGCTGGCTACCAGTAAGTCTGTGGGGTTGAGGATTGGAGGGCAAGGGTTTGGGGACTGTCGTGGGGGTGTGTGGGGGTGGGGGCAGATGCCTGCCACCACTGGGGTATGGGTATGGTGTCTTAAGTGCTGGGGGTGTGGCAGGGGATGGGGGAAGTGTCTGCCCCTCTGGCAGGGCAAGGGGGTCAGGGAGCTGCGTGGCTGGGCTGGTGGCACTGGGGTCAGTGCCCATGCTTACAGGGGTGGGGCAGCTGGGAGATGCTGCCCAGGGGTTGGGGAGGGTGGGGGTTGTGGTCAGGCTTCCTGGCGCAGTACAGGAGCCCTGGCTTAGAGCAGGGGGTGCCACAAGCAGGGCTGTCATTGAAGGGGGGCAAATCAGGACTAGCGCCCTGGGCCCCATGCTTTGTGGGGGGCCCCACAGAGCTGGGTGGAGCGGCTGTGGTGACTCTGCGCTGCCACCCATGGGCTTCAGATCCAGCTGCTCGGCACCCCTCCTCCTCTAGGGCCAGACTTGCTCCACTGCCACCTGCATGAGCTGCAGTTGCCGCACTCCAGCCCAGTCGGGATGGGGGCAGCTGGGGGCCCCCTCTGGCAAGGCTGTGGGGAGCAGGGGGCTGTGGGTTTGGAGTGCACAGAACTGGTAGCACTAGGGGGCTGCAAGTTGGGATTGAGGGGCACCAGCAGGGACGGAGGGCTGTGGGTTGGGAGTGAGGGGCACTGGCAGCGCCAGGGGGCTGAGAGTCTGGGGTGAGGGGCACTTGCCCGCTCCCCCTGCTCCCTGCAACAGCTGTCTTCTTTTTTGGAACTGGAAATATGGTAACCTTGACTGGGTATCTTTCATGCTTCTGGGCTTTGCTGGTTACCACATGGGTCTGGGAGGGAATTTCACACCCTCCCCCTCCCCCCCTTCCCTCTTGATGCTACATGAGGTGGGGAGATAGGGAGGCTTTAAGCCTTCTTCCAAGGCACTGAGTATTGGTGGCAGCCAAAGTTGGGGATTTTGACGTGTGTGCCAGTACTCCTGCTGGTACTTAAAGCTAGAGATTCTTGCCTAGAGAGTCTTGTCCCTCTGCTCAGGGTCAGGTGAGTTAGTGTTTTTTTTGTCCGTGGACCAGTGTCAGATTGGGGAGAACTGAAATTATACCTCAAGTTAACAGTACAAGACAATCCCTCAGTTCCTCTGTACTGGCTGTAACAGAGTCAAATGCCACTAGCCAAGTGGAGTTGACTGCTCAATTTTCAGCTTTTGTAGCTTAGATTCTGTTCCACCTGTAAGATGCATAAGTAGTACTTATGCAGAAGGCAAGGACTTTTTAGGGTGGTATCTTTTATTGGACCAACTGTATAGTTGGGATAGAGTTAGACAGGCTTTTGAATGCAAGACATTCTTTGTCAAGCATAAGTAGTACTAATGCAGCCTCTAGGTAAGTTGTTAAACACAATCCTATTCCACCCTGAGTTGACCATAAAACCACTAATACACCTTGATTCTTTATGCAGCTGTATTAGCACTGAAGAAATCTTTCTTGTCAAAGGAGGTAATTGAAGAAATCTTTCTTGTAAAGTGCCATATCGATATGAAAAAAGGAGCTAAGCTGACAAAACTAGCAGAAGAGGGTTGTTAGAATTAGGAAGAATAGCGTGACCAGGAGGAGAAATGGAATAAAATTAGAACAAGACTTTTAAGGTGAGAGCTACAAACAAATGTGAAACATTTGAAGAGACTTAAGAAAGAAAGTTGCTGCAGCAACAGGAAAGGATAGTAATTTAAAGAGTGAAAGAAAGTAATATCATTAACCAAGCATGTGAAATGGCTTCGTATTTAAACTGTTCTGGTTTTCCTTTAGCCATGCTGTCAAATCTATAATGTAAACTTACATTTATTGAAACTCATGGGTTTAGTAATGTTGGAGTGTTGTAGCCATGGCGGTCTGGGAAGTGTACGGAAGGCAAGGACTTATTTATTTTTTTATATATATTGTGTATTGGACCAACTGTCTAGGTGCGAGAGCTGTTGGATAAGCTTTTGGACAACAAATGTCCTTCCTCAAATCTAAGAGGCAGACACAGGCTGAGCTAAATAGCAGAGAGAAGACTCCATATACATGCAAAAAATCTGCCTGGAGGGATGGAGGATGGCTGTGAACTAGGAGTGGAGAAGTGTTATCACCAGGGATGTTTTTCCCTTATATAAAAAAAAATCACATTCTCTAATAAAAAAAAATCAAAATCCATTATTAAAATTAAAGGCCACCCCATAGCCCTCCCAGCCCTGCTCATGCCTCTCACTCACTCACTGCCACCCCCTGCCTTCCCCCCCATAACCCTCACAGCTTTGCTGGTGCCCCTCACCCGCCCACTCACAGGCCCTGCTCCCCCAGTCCTGCCAGAAGGGGCCCCCAGCTGCCAGGGCTATGGACCTCAGTCTGCAGCCCCCTGCCCCCACTCCCACCTGCTGCCTGCTGTGGGCTTGGGCAGGGGGGGACCTGTGCCCTCCAGATCTGTATGTGGAGCAGGTTGCAGGCTCAGGCTCCTACCCTGTTTCCCTCACCCAGGGCCTCTGTAGCACAGCGGGCAAACCTGGCACGGCAGGGAAGAGTGGGGCCGCGTGGAGAAGCTGCTTGCCACTGCAAGCTCCACACTGCCCTGGTGATGCGCCTCCTAAGCATGCTGCTGCTTTGAGGGGTGCAACCCCATGCTGCTGCTCTCACTACCCGAGCCCGCAGCCTATGCCTGCCTTGCATACAGGTCTGGGGGGAGCTGGTCCCCCCCTGCCCCTCAGAAGTGTGTGCGGCAGCGGGGAGCTGGCTCTCCCCTGGGCGAGCTACCTACCCATGGCCCTGTCCTGCTTCCCACTGGGGCCTTGCAGCCATGCATTGTGGCCCTGGGCCCCAAACACCGCTTAGCTGGGCAGTAGCCCAGGCCTGCCCAGCTCTCTCCCTTCCCTACTACAGTGGCCTCAATCCCTGTCTCCTCTCCCCACTTATCTGCTGGAGCTGCTCTGCAGGCTGCCTTGGGCTACGTGCATGTACACGCATGTGGCACCCCATTTCATTGCCTTCCTCCCACTCCCTCTCAGCTTCCTGCAGGCTGGAACTCTGCTAGCCTGCAGGGAGCTTATTGCAAACTGCAAAATCTACGGGTTTGCCTGGTAAAACAAGAAATTCATGTTTACCTCCGCGGTTTACTCTCTTTTTCCATGGGAAATGGAAAACCCAGATCCCTGGTTATGACCAGGAGCCCTTATAAGACAAAAGAAGTGCAGCAGAATAGACGATTAGGTTTAGTAATCGCATCGAGAAAACAAACTTTTTGTGTAGTAGAGTGATAGGAAAGTTAATGCAGTAAATTGTGGTTAAGGTCCAAGGGGAATGCAAAAAATGGTAAATTATCTATTAGTGATCCCTTATCAGGAATTAATAATTGTCAGGGAATTGAAAGGCTATCAAATTAACCACAGTGGCAAGTTATCCTATAAGCAAATGTACTGTAATTGCAATGAATCTGTAATGCTCCTCTGTAGGCTGTTGTGAATTCAGCTTTATGCTAGTAAAAAATTCTACAAGGTTGAACTAAACTTTTGTGTGTAGATGAATATAATTATGAGCACCTTGTCTACACCTGCTTATATAGTTGTCAGGAACATAGTTCATCCTTTTCATTTTTTTTATTTAGATGTAATGTTTTTGAAGTAGTGACCCAAAACAATTAACTGTAGTTCTCCATCTATCTATCCAGTCCTGCATTTGGTATCAGGTTAGGTCCAAAAAAAATCTCATTTTATGGGTTATGGGAACACTTGTCCGCATTTCATATCGCAACCCATTTGGAATAAATAAGAGGCATCTGCTCAAAATGTGTTTTGGCCTTACCCAACAGTAATAAGTGTTTGCGTTTTTAAAACTATTCCACGTCCACATCACTCAGAATTATGGAATCTGCAAGATGCAAACAATGATTAGATAGTAGCGGTACATCGACATATCAGTGCCGTAACGGATCAGCACTGATTAAAAGGGAAATTAAAATCATCAATTGTTGGCCTTTTTTGGCCAGTGTAGCTGATAATGTACTGATAAATAAAATGTGTTCTGGCTGGAGCCCCTGGACACCATATGCATGTAAACAGCCACATACATACATGTGACCAGGAGCACAGCCAGGCAGCATGGAGAGCAGCACCCTGTGGATGAGTCTGTGGGAAGGAGTGTGGGAGGTACAGATCAAGGTCCCCACAATGAGGGAGGGAGTGGGGCAGGGCCTGAGGCGAGGGATGCTGTCCAGCTAGGGCAGTGAATGGGATACTGGGCAGGGAGTGGGACAGCCGTGGGTAGCTTGTCCAGGAGGTGCAGGGGAGGGGTTGTGGAGGAGGGTGGCTCTCTGTCATTGCGCACACCTCTGGGGGAGGCGTGGGGGTCATGTGCTCTCACCAGATTTCTGCTGGGGGCAGAGGCAGGCTGCTTGCTGTGGGCTTGGGGCTTTCCACCCTGCTACTTTTGCTCTGGGATCTGTGCACTTGCCGTGCATCCCCTGCCCATCTGGTGTCAGTGGGGGCAGCAAGTTGTGCCTCCCACTGCCGGGCAGCCAGGGGATGTGGTGCAGCCAGCACAAAGCTCCTGAAGCAAAGGCAACAGGGTGGAGAACCCCAAGCCTGCAGGAGGCAGCCTGCCTCTGCCTTTGTTCTGCTGCTAAAAGTGTCCCCACACTTCAAAATGATGATGGTGGTGCTTGAACTAAAGCTCATTTGATGAACTTTAGTTCAAGTGCGCCTACCACCATTTTTAAGCACCAGAACACTGATCCCTGGACGACCCACCCGCATCTCCATCCCATTCCCCATTCCAGCTCTGGGGTCCCACTCACCACCCTGGGTAGGCAGTGCCACCAGCTCCAGTCCCTGCCCCACTCCCTCCCTCACTGTGGGGCCCTCTATCTGCACCCCCCACACCTCTTCCTCTCCCTAGACTTGCCTGCAGGGAGCCTAGCGTGGCTGAAATTGACAGGGTTGCTGGAAAAGCAGAAGCCAAGCTGTCCATGTAGAGAGTGGGGGGAGGAGGGGCACTGGGCAGCTGGCCCCCCCCACCCCCAGCTGTGCATGGAAAGCACTGGAAAGCTTGGCTTCTGCTTTTCCAGCAACCCTGTCAATTTCAGCCACGCAGGCTAGAGCCAAGGTTGCCTATGTTACAGTGGCGCACAGCAAGGCAGGAGGGCTGGGAAGCCCTGCTCCCCTTCCAGCTGTGCATGCCACATGTACAGCAAACCCCACTCCCAGATGTGCTCATCATACAAGTGAAGCCAGGCTGCTTGTGCAGGGTGGGTGGAGGGAGGGGGTGGCCTGCAAGGTATGTGCAGCTCAGAGTCAGGGCACGGGGCATGCTGCCCTTATGTGGGGAGGGCGGAAGAGGGGAGGCAAAAAGGAAAGAGAATAACTGGACAGCCCATACAGCACACTTTGAGAAAAAGAGGGAGACAGGCAGCCTGTGCTGTGCTGTGCTGTGCGGGGCACCCACACAGCATGTGGCTCCCAGGTTTGTGGTGCATGCAGTGCTTATGCCTGCTGCCTGAAAGTTGGACAGCCCTGCCCTGGAGAATGAATGTGTAGAGGAGGGTGTGTGTGTGCATGCTACAGAGGCAGCTTCATAGCACAGGCAGCCTGGAAGCCCAGCACATCTTCCCACACCTAGCTATGTGCACCCTGCAACTGCCCCCTCCCCCATTTCCCCCCTGCCCAGCATAGACAGCTTAGCTTTCCACTGCCACACGCACACACCCCCAATACAGGCCACATTACCCACCTGCAGTGCACACAAACTCCCTTCTTTGCCATGGGCATAGTTTGGACACTTCCCCTTCCCCACCCCCCCCTTCCAGCTGCTGTGGCAGGAGTGGGGCAGGGAAGTGGCAGCACAGCAGGACCCTGTGGGCCTCATGCTTATCCTTCAGGGTCCACGTCTCTCTTACACTGGCCACAAGGTGGATGGCTCTGCTCTGGAGAATAAAGTTTGCTATCTAGGTCCTGTTGTGATTTATTTTGTGTGTGCAGTTCACCTTTTGGTCTACTTCTTGAACAATGCATATGGTGAAAATATTCATGATTTGCTTTAGAAACAAAACAAATCAGCAGTTTGCAAATAATTTATCCAAGAGAATGTCTGAAGAGAAAACATGCACACAGATGCCTGTGGGTAAACTAATTTGCTTTTGCTTTTTCACATACAGACGAAACAGGGTGGATAAAAATAATTTTTTAAATATAAAAAATTGATTTTTTAAAAAATTTATCAGTGTTTTTTATTTTTTAATCATCAATAAAATGCTAAATTTCTCTTTTGTTTAAAAAAAAGTTACAATTAAATCTCATCACAAACATGCTAAACCTATACTTACAGTCTCGTAAAAATGAATTGATGGCTCTGTTACACTTGCACACATTGAGTTACCTACCCATGTAACATGGGCATTCATTTCAGTTTTTCATCTCGTGAAAATGGCTCTGGTCTGTCTGTCCAGCCTAACTACCAGCTTTTGCTTCTTGAAAGTTCTGGGCTTTCAGTTTCTGTTTCTCAGCAGACTAAAGTCACATGTGCGAAGCCACAGGTTGGATAAGATTGTTGTTCTGTGCTTATGTGGTGGTGGAGCTGGGCCAAGCAAGGTGGAGTTAGTTAAGACACGGTCTTAAAGACAGAGAGACAATATAGGGAAGGACGGAGGCAGAGTAGAAAGGAACAGGAGTGAACTGGAAAAAAAGGGAAGACATTATTCAGTAGTACATACAGCTTCCTATTTCCCCCACACTTGCCACAGAAAACTGTCATGGCTTCTGGGTATTAGAGAAAGACCCTATCTGTGAATATTTTGAAGAAATTCCTTCCCTGGGTAAAAAAGGAAAACATGTCAAGTGTAAGTAGTGCAAGAAGGAGATGCAGGGCCTAGTTGCAAGAATGAAACATCATAATGAAAACTGCTTATTGGGAGAAAATGATGTGGGTATGTCTGAAGAACAATGTGGATCAGCTGATTAGTAAATTAAATAATTCACTTTGCAATGCATCATTCTTCAAGACACACTCTATGCCTTTTAGTATAAGTGTGATTTAACAAGTATGTTCCCAAGCTGTTTGCTATGTTGGATATTGCTAGAAAAAAGACGTTTAGCTAATCCTTATGGCTTGTTTAATTAGTTAACTAGGTTTAGACTCTATCACCCAAGTTTACAGTACAGAAAGCTGTTGCTGCTGGGTGTCATTTTCTTATTTTATATTACACAATACATGCCCCTTTTTTGGAACATCGTGGCCCCAGATCATAATGGTGATGCCATAAGTCTATTCCTTATTTTACTTCAACGTAACTCAGCTTTCCCAAGGGAACCCCATCCTATACTTGTTTTCTCAAAAAACAAGTGCCAGCGAGTTCAACAGGGCTTACTCCAAAATTAAGTGTACTCTCTAAGTGTAGTCAGTCTTCACTTTTTTGGTAATTTGGAATTGGATCTGCATCCTTGCTGAAAAAATGTAAATGATTAACTGAATAATAGAGAGAGAAGAACTGAGAAGAATGACTATTCAAAATAATTTTTGTTTCAGGATCCCTTTTAAGCATAAGAGACTTTGACTGTCTGTGTGTGACAACTTCAGAGTCATCTGTTGGTACTTTTAGCAGTGCTGCAACCAAATGTATTTCAGACAACAAAGTATCAGTAGTAAGCAAAATATTTCAGTCATCCAGTAAAATCACCACCATGGATGGGTTTATGGTAAGGACCAGCAAATACCGACAAGACACCATAGATTAAAAGATTTCTCAGTTCATTAATGCCACAAATTCTGCTTTTCGCATTGTTAACAATAAGCACTTCATTGACATAGTTGAGTCCTTATGACCAGGCTACTGCACTCCACCTGGTAGAGCAGACAGTGGTGGAGGGTTGCTATATACCGTGTATGAGAAGGAACTTGAACAGTGTGCAAGAAATACTGAGGGGAAATTTGCCAGTTTAAGCCTTGATGGGTGGATCAATGTACACAATGATTCAGTAATATGTGCTTGTGTGACCACAGAAGATGGGGTTGCATATCTTTCAGAAACAATAGATGCATCGGGAAATGCCCACCCAGCAGAATATTTTAAAAAGTGGCAGTGAAAGCTGTAGTAAACTGTGAACAAAAATTCAACTGTCTCATGCACAGTTTTGTCACAGACAATGCTGCAAATGTGGCAAAGATGAGAAGATACTTAGAAGAAAAAAATGGAAGGATGCTCCTTAATAACATATGACTGCAGTGCCCATTTGATGTATCTTTTGGCCAAAGACTTAAGTACTTCTCCAGGAATCAAAGAAAATGTTGTTGAAGTTGCAAAATACTTCCGTAACAACCATTTTGCTTCATCTTCACTGAAGAGAGCAGGAGGTTCCAAACTAATTCTACCCCAAGACATTTGATGGAATTCTCTGGTTGATTGTTTGGAACAATTTATTAAGAACTGGCCTATTCTCAGAAAGATTTGTGAAGAAAACCTTGATAAAATAGATGGAAGTATCTCATCCAAAGTATCTAACATTGGATTAAAGAGGAATGTAGAGGATATGGTAAGTATACTGGAGTCTATATATACTGGAGCCTTAAACAAACTTCGAAGAGATTGTTGCTGCATTGCTGATACTGTCAAAATTTGGAAGGCAGTTCAAGAGACATTGAAGAAAGAAATACCTAACCAGAAAGTTAAACTGCAGGCAATAAAGAAATGAATGGATCAAGCACTAACTCCACCTCATTTTCTTGCAAACATTCTCAACCCCAGATATAAAGGTAGATGCATAACTTCTGAAGTTGGTGCTGCTGCCATGTCATGGGCATCTCAAAATCACTCCTCAGTTATGCCAGTCATAATAAATGTCAGGGCTGGAGGGGAGCCATTTAAACAGCACATGTTTACTGATGATGTTTTGAACAAAGTCACTCCCCTGAATAGGTGGAAATCATTAGCCAGGCACCTTGAAACAGAGTTCCTTCAGTTGCTAAGTCAACTTTTCACAGCAGTAGTTTCCTCTGCAAGCACAGAGAGACTATTTTCATCGTTTGGTATTATTATTCACTCAAAGCTGAGAAATCGACTGGGAGTTGAAAAAGCAGGAAAACTCGTATTTCTGTTTCAGTCTATGAATAAAAATGATAGTGGGAGCAGGGAAGATGAAATCTACTTACAGAAGTTTTAAGGACAGTGTACGTTTACTGTTGTGATGACGTGTCTGTAGGAGTTAATAAAATTTGAAAATTAAAAAAAAAGTTTAAGGACAGATGATGTAAAATGCTGTATTGAGTTGTAAATTAACATGTTTTAGTGATCAGATTTGTGCCATTGTTGAAGAAATATGTGAAGAAGTATCAGTGGGAAACTTGATTTAAATCAATTGTTTAAATCAGGTTTTCCTTGGTTATTTAAATCATGATTTAAATTGCGTTGATTTAAATTACTCCACCCTGAGACAAAGTAATATACCCTAAACCAGTGAGTGCGTCTCACCCTTTTTAGACTCAAGGCAGCCGTTGTTAGACTCAGCACCCCTCAGAAAATGCTTCCTCTTAGCTTTCACTCATTTTTTGACTATGGAAAAATAACAGAGCAATTCTTTTCTTGCAAAGAACTTGTAAAAAAAAGACCACAAGAGGTCTGTTGTTGACCCTATGGATTCCTTTTGAATCATGTGTTTGCATACCTATCAGTGCTAATACTGCATGGCACCATGCAGCACCCTCAAAAGAGTCTCATAGTACCCCAGGGTGCTATCATGCCCTGGTTGAGAATCACTGTCCTAAACCATCAATACTTTCAATTCATTCTCCATCGTAACCACTAGTTTATGGTGGTCAGGATTCAGTGGGCAAACGAAACAATGGTTTTCTTCTTGCAGTCAACCACAGCAATTAAAAGCATTGTTATATATATTTCCCGTGAAGATTAGTTAATGAAAAAAACCTGAGATTTTTCCTCCATAAAGCAATATAAACAGATATTATTTGTTGTTGTTTTTTTTTAAAGGGTTTAGTATAAGGAAAATATCCTGTTTGTGGAAAACTAATAGTACGTAAAAACAAGCCAGCATTTAATTACTCTACCTGTGGTTTTTACCTTAGAAATCAGTAAAAGTCAACCTGTTTAGTGAACACTGGGAAGAGGAATAATGCATAGAAGTTCCTTTTAATCATTGCACATTTACCTTAGTACACAAAGCTTGTATTGCTGCTACATGAAACAAAAAATACTTTCAAGATGAAAACATGTCATTTTGTTTTGTGATTGCACTTGAAAAAGTTGTCCCCTAGCTGAAGGACTAAATCAACCAGTCTAAACATCGTCTTCACTGTACAATGCAGTGCATTGCAGGTATTACCTGAGGAAGAAAGGAGGCTCCTGGAGTGAGTAAGTGTCAGACCTTGGTGTAGCGCCCAAATCTATATCAGTCTTGAAATGATTCGAAGGCAGAAGGGTGTTACATATTCCTTCAGGCTCCTGTCAATAGTTGTTACTTGAAAATAGTCTATCATAACATTTTCTTGCTAGTAAGAGTCTGATAAATTGGAAGCTTCACCCTTATTCTCCATCCCTGCCGCCCAGTCTCTGGAAGGGAAAGCTTTATTTTTGTCCTCATTATAGAGAACCTCTTACCTAATGAGAATGGAATACTCTTCTCCCTCAGCATCTTTTTGCTGGTACAAGGGGAGAGCCTTCTGTTTTTTTCACACATGGTTGTATGTTGTCTCTTTCCTGTTTCCTCATTCAAGTTCACCTGGCAAGTCAAGATCCAAAAGAAAGTACTTCATAAATCAAGGGTCAAATCCTATAACAGTTTGCAGAAGCATGAGAGAGAGAGACTAGAAGAAGAAAAACTTTCTTGCCAGGAATGTGACCAAAGTAGTAGGCTTCATTATAGGAATGGTTGTAGTCATAGTCTTTCTGACAGAAAGAAAAATAATAGCAATGATACCATCTGAATTTCTTTAGGAAAAAGAATAGAGATGATGCAAAAGATAATGATGCTGAAATACAGCACTGTCATGCTGTATGAGGGTGCAGCCGAGACTGCCTCTCTTTTCCGGATCTACTGGGTCTCCTCCACCTTCTTCCTCTGTTTTTGCTTGGCACACCTTGTTGTTTAAAATTAGAGGGAGGTTGAATGTTAGGGGAGGAGCAAAGATCTGCCTAGCTCAGGGCAGTCCTTTTCATGGGGCTCCTCTCACCCCTACCCCCTGCTCCTTACCACTCCCAACTGGGGCCAAGATCTGTGGCTTTAACTCTGGGCTCCTGTCCCCTTCAGACAGTAATTTCCCCTGGGTCCACTGTCCAGGATACACCCCATTCCATTGTTCTACAAAAGTTCGTATCCAACTTTTATGGGTTTTCAGCTTGGTGTCTTCCTTTTTGTACCGGGAAAGGGGAGCACCTTAATTCATTAGCCCTACCATTCAATTGCAGGGCCACTGGACATCTCTGGATAAACAAGACTTGAAGTCCCCTTTGCTGCCTGGTGAACTATCCAGTCCCCCACCTCTCCATGGACTCAGTAGTTACTTCCACTGAGTTCCCAGTTGGGCAAGTCCAGGCTAATTCTCCCTTCAGGGCTGGCCACAGTTAGCTCATCAAGCCTTGCCTGATGTACTTAAGTTAGTTCCTGGTCTAGTCAGGAAGGCCTGCTTCCAGCTGCTTGGTTTCATAATGCCATAGACGATCAATTAATTACCAATGAATTCAACAGTCTCCCATAATTCATAGAAGATAAATTAGTTATCCCCAGACTCATTGGTCTCAGGACATTTTACAACTCAATTAATTTTCTCTTCTAATGGATAAATGATGCTCCAAACCTGCAGGATCATTCCATCAGTTCTTCAGCTATCTGGAATCACTCACCCTTAATGCATTACCTCCCTGGGAGCTGCACTTTCCCTTCAACTGGTTGAGTTCCTCTTCACTCACCAGGTCTCACTCACTGGTCCAAGTCCTCTCTCCCCAGCTTAACAGGCAACACTACCATGTCCCCAGGCTGCTGCTGGGAAGTCCCATCTTCATGTCTCCATGCAGTATGCATGGCACTCCAAGCCTGCTATGTGTTCCCCTCTCCAGGAGATGTCTGTGTGCCAGCTCCTTTTTCTAGCCTGAGGGCTTACTTCATGCTGACAGTGTGCAGCCGGGATTTTGCTTCCTCATCACGGGCTGCGTATTAACCCCTTCTCTGGCCACTCTGGTGGCCTTGTAACCCCACCAGTCCTT
The DNA here is from genome assembly GCF_000455745.1 of Alligator sinensis. Taxonomy (NCBI): domain Eukaryota; kingdom Metazoa; phylum Chordata; order Crocodylia; family Alligatoridae; genus Alligator; species Alligator sinensis. The sequence continues at coordinate 268,497 of NW_005843189.1, forward strand.
GTAGGGTAAGTTTGTTCTCTGACCCCGTCCAGCTGGCATTCATCACTTGGAACGGACTGGAGCTGGTTCCCTGTTATACATTAAATTTAAAAAATTGTCTTTAGAAAAAAATATCTTCTTGTACCAAGTTTATCCAATGGGGAAAATCTCTCTGAACTGCTTAGTATGAGCTTCTCATGTATATTGCTTGTTAAAACAAATTCAGTGGAATAAAACTATTGCTTAAAATTATGCAATCTTTTATTTTATGCCTACTTGAAAATATCCATGGAAGATGCCTTATACTAAGGAATGCGAAAGCACTGCTCAGCTATTTAAAAGGAACAATTAATTTGCAGATTAACCTTATTTGAAGGCAAAAGCTTGATTTTAAATAAATTGCTTGACTGCAATTAAAGTATATTTATTATAGAATCTAATGGGAATATCCTTTACATTTGCAATGAATATGTTTCTTTCAATGTTTCATTCACACGGTGTCAGATCAGATAATATATAGATTATGAGTAGGATTCAGACAATGAACCCTTGTCTTTGTATTAATAAAAGAACTTTATTAACAAAATCTAGCCAGAGTTGCTATCTGCCACTGAACTCAGTTCCCTAATCTCAAGCAACATCTATAGATCAGTCAATACTACTTCAGACAGTCCTCTAAAATCATGGTTTGTGTGCGTGCCCACAAGAGAGGAAGTAAAGCCCTATTCTGCTGCTGAGAATATTTTGTTTAAAACAAAAGGGCAGTTTATTACAAGATCCGCATTTAAAATTTCTGCTCATCTTCAAATAGGGTAATTGTTTCAGTTTCACTGTTTCTTTTGTGAAGAGTAGTGTGCTTCTGTAGCATTGTTGCTGTGCTGTTTGTTAAACTTTATAGAGTGAGAATTTCTTTTACTTAAACATCTGATGATTTTGCTTTAATTCTTGCTCTCTTTTGTGCTAACAAGTTCTTTATTACTGGATTTTCTGGTGGGATAGCGAAGTGCTGTTCCGTGCTGTTTCTCTTCTTCTCTGTGCCAGTTAAGCATGCTACAATGCTGGGGACTGAAATTCTCTTTTTACTCATAAAGGCCACTCCAGGTAATTTTAAGAGCAGATTAGGCTCCAAAATAAAACACTTTTATCATTTTACTTGTTAGTTTTGGCACTTTCCAGGGCCTCTGAGATGGCAGGTGTGAGACTATGAGATTCTGTAAGAATCAGAGAGAGAGAAAAGAAATAACCTACATATTTTAAGTGTAGTGTTTCATAGATTTTGTACTAGTAGAATTTGCTTGGCTTGGTTTGGTTTTTTTTTAAACCAGAATATTTCCTTGTTACCATCCACTTTTTGGACACAGTTGGAAATTGGCTTTTTATTCTGTCAGGTTTTTCCTTTTTCTGTATAGGAATAGCCATACCAGTAGTAAGCACCTTTATATAGCTCTAGAATACAGCTTTCTGTTATGATTTTAAGTGCATGGAGCTTCATTAAACTTTTATATCCCTCTTATATACTTGCCTGATGAAAATATAGACACATATCTAAATAAACATAGCTTAGATACAAAAATTTAATAATACATAAAATGTTTTAAAATAAACTCTGTAAAAGTCTATCCTATAATTCATTACACACTTCACATTTGAGGGGAACTAACCTCAACCTTTGCCAAATTTCTCCTCTTAAAATTATGCTATGACTGTGAAATTAAATTGATCTGTTTCCTGCCTTCCAAGAAATTCTTCATTTTATTGACAAAAATAGTTTAAATTGTTCCTTATAGTTCAACCAGACCAGTACAACTTTAGGAGAACATGTCAGAATTTTTTTTAACTTGCGCCTCAACAACGTTTTTGGCAATTACAAAAGTTTTGTTTACATCTTCACTGAATCAGTGTTATTGGTAATAATATTATAGTCAAAAAGCAGCATTCTACTTTGAAATCTTATAATGAGTATACAGTTCTGCTCTTAGGACCTAAGTCTCTACTTCTTAGCTGGGTACAATTTTATGGATGCAATTTTAACATAAATACAGAACTTATATAGCGCTACTAATACAGAATCACTTTCAGAGCACATTTACACTTTTTTACACTTTAAATTCTTTAGTTGACTCACCCCAAGCCACTGCATATAACTTAATTTTATATAAACTATATTTTCTGTATTACCTAGATGTTTTCAGAACTAAGGTTATAGTTGTTAAGTATCTTCTTCTTTCTTTGACAGGAAATTCTGGTGATTAAAGATCATGGCAACCATAGAGGAACTGGCCCATCAAATTATTGAACATCAAATGGGAGAGGTACCTAAATTTTTTTAGACCTGTGTGAGATGAATTGAACACACAAACATTTGTACTTTGCTATGTAAAGTCCAAAGTCACGAAAGCATAATCTTAGTTGGCCTAAAGTTCTTGGCATCTCCAGGTTGTGAGTCAAACATTGGCCATGGCATCTCCCCAAGAAACCCCAGAACATTCCTAAAGATAGAAATTGCTAAGTTATGGCTGACCAACTGGTGGACCACTGACCACATGCAGCCCACAAGGCATTAAATTGTAGCCCTTGGGCTCCCACCCAACCATCACCATTCCCTCCCACTGCTCTGGCTACAATAGCAGCCCGAATCTTCCACTTCCTGTCCCTGCTCCAAGCAGCAGGTCATTGCAGTGTGGTGAGCGGAAGGTGAGCTTGGGTCCATGTGGGTGCATTGTGCAGCAGTGGCATGGGGAGGGCACCAGGGCTTGCGCTGATTTGGTCTGCCTGGTGTACTTCTGGTGTGACCTGCTGGGCATGTGAACCCAAACCACTTAGTCCAGGACTGTCCAACTTCTCAGCCAGTGGTTCTCCCACTGTGTACTGTGGACCACTTGTCATCAGCAATCTGTCCACTGAAATGGTACTCATTTTCCTCACTTCTACCTATAATATTGAATTGAAGACCTTTAAAAATACATTACTCTTTTTCCATGTAAGCAATTGCTCTAATTGCTACCATTATGTTATAGTATGCTACTGGAAGTGGCAGTGGTTCACATCTTTAGAAGTGTTCAGGATGCTTGGCATAAGCAAAGAAGAGGATGGAAAGTTAGTTTTCCTTCCTGAGAAGCGCCTGTTATAGATCCTATAATCACTGCATAGTGTCTAAAATAAGCACTTTTAGAACTGCATGAACAGATTAGAGAGCATATGAAGAACACTTAGTTTTGAACAGTCTCTATTATAATGAATCTGACAATATTTAAGGCATGGATAGAAGCAAAAGACTAGACAGTATTTTCCCGCATACCACACCCCTCCAAATAAGAATGGCACCTTGTTTTTGGAAGGCTGAATTTAGGAATAAAAGATTTTTTTCTGGAGTCATGGCTGACTTTGATATAGAATAAGTCCCCCTGGAAATATGTCATGTAAAGGAATGTGGCCTCCTAGGAGACATTTTGAGTGAGGCAACAGGAGCATCCTGGTGTGGCAAGACAGCAACAAGGCTACTCCCCAAACCCTTGCAAGAGCAATAGAAAGACCATTGCTTCTTTACTGCAAATAGTTCTTTATATAAGTTTCTGTAAAAAAATAAAGCGTTATTTTCATATCACAAAATTTAAGATACAACAGACAGCATACTGCAGCTCACTTGCCAAGAGCCAGCTCATTTCTGCCTCAGGCACAAGCTACAAAACTCTGTCAGTAGCAGCTATGAGAGGGTTAACACAGGGCTTTACCCCCTCTGCCTGCTGGGCCAGAAACCACAGCTGTCTTGGCAGCCATTAGACCACAGTATCTCCCTGCTTCTGTTCTTGCAAAGTTAAATCATCTTCCCTGCTTAAGACACACTCCCGAGTTTCAAAGAGCCGATTTTGGGAGAAAACGTGTGTTGTATGCAGATAAATGTGGTGCATGAACACGGTACAGTTGTACTTGAAATCTCTGCTCTTTGGTATATTTTAGGGTTTCCTGCTTTATTGTTAGGTATTCTCTAGGGTTCAGGTTCCCATTGATTCTAATGCTGCTGAATAGAAAGCTTTCCTCTCCTGACTTGTTAGTTTTGTTCTGTATGGGATCTTATACTGCCATCATTACAGTAGCATCTGAGCACTTGGCAGTGGTGCAGTAAGTGACATCACAAACTTCTTTCCCATGTGATTCATTTTGGGTTTCATCCTGTTCCCAGGTCAGAACTGTGTATGGATGATAGTGTTTTGTTTTGGTAGCATAGTTTTCAGATGCATAAAAATTGCAGTGAGGGTGGCTTTTCTTTGCTTTCATTTTGTTTGCAGGTAAGTGCAAGTGTGTGTGTGTGTGTGTGTGCACGCGCGCACAGCAGTGTATTAGAGAAAGCAGGTTGAAGTGCAGTTTGTATTTGAATGGGAAGTCATTTATTTATTTATTTGATTTATATTCCACTCCTAACAAGGCTTGTGGTGGCTTACAATAAGAGGTCAGGTTTTCAGTACTCTTGACTTCTTATAGTCCATTCTAGAGTCTTGAACGGCTGCCACCCCCACCGTGCAAAAAATTGTGTTTGAGGCAGAGATTAGATTGTTAGCTCTGCTATTCCAATAAATTGACTGTGCCTGAAAGGTTGAGTTTTTGACCACAATCTTGTCCAAAACCTGTAGATCATAATGTTTAATATAATGGGCCCCATCCATTCAACACCGTATGAATACAGACCCAAGACGTCAAGCGTGACTCTAGAATTCAGTCTATCTTTGGCTAATTTCAGATGCACATAACTTTAAAAAAAAAATCCAGTACCCAATTCATCCTTTTCACAGTAGTCAAATTTACTTCAAAATCAGAAACAAAGCAAAACAAAGAGAAATTAAGCCAAATTCTTCAGCTGATGGGCCAGCCAAGCTGCCTTTAACTACATCTTTTTTTTCTTTTGAGAAGAGGCCACTTTTATTAGAGTAACAGTGCCCATCTGCTCTCCCTGACAATGTCTCAGCAAGCAGTGTTGTTTAAGTTATCGTATTTTACCTGTCACTGTTCAATAATAGTAAAGCTGTCTTCCTTTATCACACAGTTAAACTAGAGTGAGAGAACAGCTGCACACTCTTCACAGCAGCTAGTTTTGTGTCTCGCATCTTTGTGGATTTGATTGTTTTGGTGTGTGAAAAGTAGGAGGGTAATTCTGCTATGTAACAGATTGCTAATAAGCCCAACTAGACTTGCATACTATTGTTACAGCTTCCCTTTGTGATGGCAGACTTCTAGCATAATAACCAGGCAGTGGTAAAAGTGTTGCTTAATTGAATATTTTCATTTCTTATTGTGCAGGCTTTTATTTACCATTGTTAGATTTTGTTATTGAGAAAAGGATGTTGGAGCAGATGCAGAAGTCTAGTTTGGAGCAGTTAAGTCTTGTCTTGACTCATGGGTGTCTCCAACTTGTACCAGTATCAGTAGTGCAGAGACTCCTGTTCTATTTGGCAGACTACCAATACTACCACTAAGTAGTGTTTCCTCTTGGAATTCTGGCAGTATCAATAAGTTGCTGTCTTTCTGGTTCTATATGTATTTATGGGTACCAAGGGTGAGATTTTTAGTCAAAATTTCATCCTGATTCATGTAACACTTGCATAGTCTTGTTACCTCCAGATGCAGGAGTTTCTTTCCTTTTTCAACGTTTGAAAGAAATGAATTGGAAAGTTCAAGCTGACTTAAGGTCAATGGTCATAGACAGAAGGGTTTATTTTGAAGAATTAACTGGGTGGCAGATATACCTTCTATTTGAGTATATGCTCAGTCTTTGCCAAAATTATTTGCAACTTGGGGATATGATCCAGTATTCTCAGATTTTCAGGTATCAGCTTGTGTTCATAAACATTTTTCTTCTATAGTTGACCTACAGGATGAAATTATTCTTCTGTCTGCTTGTGCTCATATCTGATGCAAGTTTCACCACTGAAAATCAGTTTCAAGTTGCTTGGAAGCTGAGCCACTCTTTC
>NW_005843189.1:274469-282117 GCF_000455745.1 Alligator sinensis
TAGCTTTCATAATTCTCTTGAACATTGACAGTCTTTATTATGTTCAGAAACAAAATCCAGTTTAGGGCATATAAACCCAAAAGAGGATTTATTTTATTTTTTGCTTTTAAGAAAATGAGTGAACATAGTCTCGCCTGGGTCGCCATGTGCGAGCTCTCTCCCGATCCCATTTGGGTCGCCATGTGCGAGCCGGGGCGAGCCGGGGACCCGTCTTTGTGTGTACACAGGCTGTGGCCGGTAGCCCGGGTACACGGGGTTGGAAAAGACCGCGGTGCGGTATGACATGCTCTAGCTAGAATCAGTCATGGAGGCGTAATGGTTGATTGAAAAGATTATTTACTTACACCCAAGGTGGTCGCGGTATAGGCTGGTCAGCTTTCCAGGCTCAGCTCCGCTTGAGTTCTCGGTGGAGGACTCTAATACACTCGGTTCCTTGAGCCCGGAGTGATTCAGGCTCCGCGGGGTTCAAGAATTCGTTCCCACGGAACAGCTGTATCTCCGTGGGTATTACTCGGTTCCCAGGTCCCCCGGAGCTGTTAAACTCTGTGGGCTCGACAGTTGGGTCCTTAGGATAGGGATACGTCTGGGCTGCGATCGGCGACGGGGAGAGGCTAGAGGTTAGTTGCCTCGAAGTCGTTAAGGCTCCGAGGGGACGGTAAATAAGTCCCGCGGAGTTGTTGAAGCTCCGTGGGTTCGATAAATTAAACCTCTGTTGCCTTCTTAAGGAAAAAGCTGGGTTCGTATGGATCAGCAGCGCTTAGAGATCCTCACGCTCCTTTCCCGAACTCCACGTGCTTTCTTTTTCTCTCTCCGATTTGGGCGGAAACCACCCAAGCCTTTTGTACGGCTAGCAAGCCAATAGCTAGCCGCCACGTGTGCCTACATTAAGACTGGCCAATAATGTGGCACGAATCCTAATACAAATGGCAGGGACTCCTTGCATCGTGCATTACTATAATGCAAAAGAAATGCACTATGCAAAGAAAGCTACAGAACTGGCGGGAAAAGCTCCCGCACGCAGGTTCTCTGTTGCAGCAGAACACTCCACCGTGCAAAAGAGCTGCAATTTGGCGGGAACATGATTTAGCGATGCCGAAGCACACAAAAACAAGAAAAACCACAACTTCGGGTTGTGACAATAGTCAGCAATAGCTCCCCTAGAGTTTTAATTTCTAGGTATTGTTTATAAAACATTTGCAAAATAACAGTCATGATTCTAATCATACTTGATCAAATACGTGGAACAGTTCACTAAGATGTGTGTGTTTTTGTAAAATCCTTTAAAAACTGAAGCTCTTTTAATGAAAAAGAGTATTTTATAGCTGGATCTTAAGAATATTAACATATATGAAGTGTTATACAGAATGGACTTTCCATAAAACTGGAGCTACTTCCTGTTGAGCATATGGTAGTTCTTATCCCCACCTTGGAGTCATCTTCAAGTCTAGTCAAGCAATTTTGTCCATCAAGAGCCTGCAGTAGTCCACTTCTGTAATCTGTAAATCTATATAATTACATAGCAGTTCATTTGCACATACTGCCAAATTCCAGTTTCATAAGAAAGATTAGCTTCTGTTCAAAACACAAGTTTTAACAAATGCACTGGTTATATTGTGACCAAGAATAAGGTTTTATAACAGAAGTAATAGATGCATATATAGTACATGGTTCCAAAAAGTGTGGAATGGACACTGTTTTATGAGGATAATTAGCACTTTTCCTTCCGCTGCAAGGTTTGAGTCAGAGAGCTTTAAAGAACAGCTGCAATTTAGTCCTGATATACATAAGTAATTTTGTGTTTTCAGCATTTCATTACTTCTGGTTCAAGAATTCAAGACTTTTTTTCATATTGCACAATCCATTATATATATCCATAAGGTGTTGAAAGGCTGGAGCCTATGATATTAAAAAGGATGATTTAAAGCTCCTGGATGAAGACTGGTCAAAAACTCAACCTCTGGGGCAGAATCAGTCTATTGCAAGGGTAAAGCTAACAAGCTAATCTCTGGCCCAAACAGGATTTTCTCGCAGGGTGGGGGGTGGGGAGGTGATACCGTATCAAGACTGTGGGATAAACTACAAGAAATCAAGAGTATTGAAAAACTAACCTCATATACAGACTGTATAAAGTGTGTATATGTATATATCTATTAATAGATATACACACGTATGTGTAAAATATACATACACAGTTACATACATACGTGTGTGTGTGTGTGTTTACACACGCACACATACTTGCATACATGAATGAATATGCATGAATGAATGAATATAGTATTAGATTGATGTAGCTTTTATGGTCTAAGAATTATGTGAGAAGCAAGGATCTCTTAGGGCAATATCTTTTTATTCTACCAGCTGCATAGATAGGATAGAGTTGGACAAGCTTTTGAATGCAAGACATTCATGAATATTAATATGTGTATGGACTGCAAAATGTGAAAAAGAAAAGTCTGAAATAAAAAACAATTACAGAAGTAACAACATCAACTGCTGTGTAAATTACTAACAGGACAAGTCATTTTGAGGGGTATCATATATTTCCTGAAGGGATCTTTTTTTTTTTAACAAGTACTTTACCAGTACAATTGTATCAATAATGAACCCATGTCTTCTTTCTTTATGATCCTTAGCCTAAGAATTAGGTCGTACATTTAATTCATTCTGTCAGAAGCAATAAAAGTAGTGTCATTGCTGTCAAACAGCAAATAATAATTAAAATCACACCCGGGCATTTATTCTACTAGTAGCAGTTGAAGTGAATCAGAAAATAAACATCCTGATTAACCCAGGTGGCTTGATTATTCTCCCAGTTAGGCTTTACATAAAAAACATATTCCAAATTTTGTATTCAAAGTTATTGTGAAATGACTTTAATATTGTACAACCAGTAGATTTTTTTTAGCTGTCGGAATTTAACTAGTAAAATTAAGTTGTAGGCTGCTGCCTTCATACTTTGAGAGCTCTTTCATTGCCAAGGCTGACATAGGCCGAATCTGAAGGTAATGCATCATCAGTAAGTTCACGTAGCTGTCATTCTGATTATTTATTTGTTTCTTTCTAGATTGCGCACTCCCAAGGAGCTGCTACACAAACCCTGATGGATGGAACAGCACAAAGAATACAAATTGTCCCAGGTGATTCAGGACTGTCTTTACCACAACGCATACAGGTATGTTTCAGCTAAAATATCTTGCAGTAATATGATACACTTATCTCTAGGGACCTACCCCTACTTCAAGGCGGAAGTGGGGTGCGTGGCATCACCTTTAATTTTGCAGGTTTCCCTGCGCACCCCTCCACCCTACTGATTGGTGGAGGGGCCGTGTGCTTGTACCTTGCTCCCCATCGACGGGGAGACGAAAATGTGGTTATAAATATGGCGCCATTTTTACCTCCTGCCACTGATTGGCTGAGGGGCCCTGGAGGCCCTGATATTTGTTGCTGACTAGCGGGGAGGCAACAACCACCCCAGGTTTAAAACCATGGTTTTTGCTTCCCTGCCAATCAGGAGGGAGTGGTGGGACACCTCTGCCAGTTAACGGCTGGGGATGGGGGATGGCATGTGGAGGAACATGAAAGATTAAAGGAGATGCTGTGCACGCCATTTCTGCCATGAATTTTGGTAGGTCCCTACCTATCTCTTTCTTTTTTCACATGTCCTTCCTTTTTAATTACTTCCTGTTCTTTTCTGAAATGTAAAGAGAAAGATACTCTTGATGACAAATTCCTCTGTGGTATATAGTGATTGGACTTCATGTTGTCACTTGCTTTCTACTGAAGGGTTGAAAAATTCAGCTTCAGATTATTAAGAAATGCAATAACTTATCATTGAACTCTGAGAAATTCACAGTGGAGGGTGGCTTTGGAAACATTTTTCCTTCTTTTTTTTTCTAGTTGTCTGCTTAGGTGGATTCGTGTACTTTTGCACAGAACCCTATTGACTGCAGTGTGTTTGAGGGAGGGTTTATCTAGATTTGATAGACATACAAGAATAACATACAGTAGAAATCTACTAAAAGTACCATTTAAGCAGTCAAATCTGTCTGAATGATTGTTAAAATTCCAGAAAGGAGTTATTTGAGTGTTTTATAGTGTACAAGTAAGTAAACTATAATGTAAAGCGTCTACTGAACTGGAGAAAGTGATTCTGTATTATAGTATGTACACTTTGTTTTCTTAAAAATCAGAAGTGGCCAACCTGTGGCACAGGCAGCCTGTGTGTGTGGAAAATGGCAGATTGAGGAGGATACAGGCAGCAAAGTGGCAGATAGGGCAGGGAGCAGAAAGCAAAGCAGCTGCTTAGGTAAGAGAAGGAGACTGGAATGTTACTCAGGAAGGATGCAGGGCTAATGTGTGGCATTTCTTGTCAAAAAGGTTGGCTCCACCGAAATAAACGATGCGTGTATTTTTAACCGTGGTGAAAATTTAAAGGAGGAAGCAATGATAAAAGTGCTAGCTTGGGCCAGGGAGAGACTTATTTTTCAGTTTTCAGGTCAGTGAAAGATTTCTTGGTCATCTTCGAACTTCACTCTAGTTTTTATACCCTTTTTTCCCCAACCCATGAATGGGAATATTGGCTGTTTGCAGATGTCAAAAGAACCAAAAATGGTGCTTTACTTTAGACTCAGCATGCTCCCACGCCAAGCCCAGCACATGCCCAGAAAAGGTAGCATGTTAGTTGCACCTGACTTTCCCAACCTCTATAAAGATCGGGTGCTTAACTGGGGCTTTTTGGTGCTTTTATTTAATAGCTGATTCAATCTAATAGCTCATTCTAATAGCTGATCTATACAGATGCTGCGGAACCGCTTTGAAGTAATGCGCTGATGCTTCTGGTAGAGCATATTCCCCACCCCCATCTGGTGGCACCCATTATTTCTACCTTACGCCACCAGGGGGCTTATGAGTAATAACCATATGAAAGACTGAAGTGTCTAGATCAGAGCTTTCCAAACTTTTCATGTTGGTGACACACTTTTTAGACATGCATCATTTCGCGACACAGTAATTCAGTTCCGAGGGAGGGGCCAAGGGAAGCAGACGTGAGTAAGGGAGCTTCGCGGTGCCCTTTCGCAAAATGTTCTGCATTTCGCTTGACACACCTACACACTGCCGCCGACACACTAATGTGTCGCGGCACACAGTTTGGAAAGCTCTGGTCTAGATCAAGGGTGTCAAAGATAGAGCCCCTGGTGCTGCCTATGGGTCTCGGTGACCCACAGGTAGCATGCAGTGTGCACTAGATGGCCCTGCATGACGCCTGTGGAGTGGCTACTATGTGTAGCACAGCCCCAGAGTAGCTACATGCAGTTCACAGTGGTGGTTCTTAGGCCAAGCAGCACAGCTCTGTGCCAGCAGCGGTGGTGTCTCCAGGGCCATATGACCTAGCCACATGGCAGTCAGAGCAGGACCAGAATAATGGGCTGGTCTGTGGGTCCAGTTCAGCCTGCATACTGGCTCTGAACCACTCGTCTGTGGGCCAGATGAGATTGACAGCCCTGCTCAAGATACTATACCAGGCAGTCCTCGACTTACCACTTTTCGAGTTAAGACAAACAGCGTTTACAACATTTGTAAATTGACACCCTGTTTCGAGGCTCCCACTCCGGTTTTGCCTTTACAATGGTCAACACAGTTGCATCCAGCTGGTAAGTCTGTTGTGTTCCTTTGTCTTCTGTAAGTCCTTCCTCTAATCAGTTCTTGTTCAGGCAGAGGTGGGGAGGGGGAGAGTTCTCTGTGAGTCAGACAGGCTGCATCCTGTGCCAGGGTTCCCCAAGAACATGGAGCTGAGAGGTAACAATCCACTTCTCATTCTGGTTCTTCTGAGGCCTGGAAGAACAGAGTCCGAGACCAGCTGTAAGTGACCAGAGCCAGAGCACTCATCTAGTGGCTGCAACTTCTGTCTTTGGAGCGCTAACATGAAGCAGTTTCCATGCGCTGAGGATCCTCTGGAAACCTGCAACCTTCTCCATAACCTATGGGCAATAGCTCTAGTCAACCTTAGAAAGTAGCCTAAGATGAGGACAAATAATGGTAGGAGACCTGAACCTTGCTTCCAGGTGAAGGGGCACAGGAGGTCTCACCGTCCCAAACATCCTGAGGCTCACAAATCCCAGAGTCTTAATAATGGCACACAACTTAATAGTGGAACCCATGGAGCAGCCACTCCCCATGTCAAAATTCTCTTACCTTTGCCTCCTGTTTGCCTTCCTCCCAGTCAGCTTGCTTCTACTTACCTGCTTGTTCATTGGGGGGTGATGTGGGTTGTCCCCTGATGAGGACCCGTTTTGTGCTATTTGGGGCTGCAGGCTCACCTGGTTGTCCAATTTCTGATGCTTGTGTGACGGGGTAGCTTGCAGTGACCTAGTCCAGGGGTCTTGAAAGGGCAAAAGATGATTGGAGGAATTGGGATTCCCTTTCCTCACCAATCTGGTAATGATTTGGTCCAGGGGTTTTGAAGGGGTAAAAGATGATTGGAGGACTAGGGATTCCCTTTCCTCACGAATCAGGTCCCAGAGACTCACCCCTCATGTCCCCTGATTGGCCCCTTGGGTCACCTGGAGGGGGATAAAAGGGCTGACTCAGGGAAGAGACCAGCGAGGGACCACAAGGAAGGAGCTTCAAAGAGCTGGCAAGAGCTGAGCCAGCGGGGCAGAAACAGTTGCCCCAGAAGAGCCTGAAGGAGCAGGACCTGCAGGCAGCAGTTGGACCCTCAGCAGCACGGTGTGTGGCCAGCAGGAGAGGCTTCCTGCTGGGCTCCAGGATCCCCTACGAGAGGCTGTGGCCAGCAGGAGAGGCTTCCCGCTTCAGCAAGGATCTGAGCAGCGACTTGAGGGGTTCCCAGCTTGGCTTCCAGCTCCTCCAATCAGAGACCAGACAGCTTGACATGAGGCCGGGGCTCCAGAAAGGTCAAGACCCCTAGCAGCTTCAAGCAGTACCAGCCCTGGTGTCTGTATGGCAGTGTTCCTATCTACCACATGGGAGATCCAAGTTCAAGTCCCAGCTTTGGTGATTTGGGGTGAGTGAGCTAACAAGGAGAAATTCTTCTTGCAGGGAAAGGGACCATTGTGTTTTCCCCCTTTCTCCCCTTTGAAGGTACCTAGGCCCTATGTTTCTTTGTCCTTTGACATTTTGTATTTTGTGCCTTTTTATATTTCCCCAACCGGTATTGTTTGCTCTGTTGTTTGTGTTTTATATTTTGTTAACCCTGTCTTTTGTCAATGATTGTAACTGTCTAACCTTTGTTGAATCCTGCCCTTTGGGGCATTGTGGTGTCCACTATACCCCCTGATTATGCTTGTCTTGTTCCCAGTATTGTTCCCTCATTAAAAGGTATATGGTTAAGTCCCCAGTGGTGGTCTGGCTCTGCTCTATAGGGGGAGGAGAGTCCCTACACCTCCCACAGTGCTTGTGCACCTGCTTTGATCCCTTCAATTGGAGAGGGGGTACCTTTTGGAGTACCACCTGGGTTACACTTGTCTCCTGGAGAACCAAGTCAAGCTACATTTGCCATTAACCCCTTTTCAGCATGTCCAGTGCTATGCATCTTGGGGGTGACCAGCTCGGAGAGATTCAGCACATGGCAATTACAAGAGAACCACTGTACAAATGACTTTTTAATGTCTTCATCAGCGACTTGGAC
>NW_005843190.1:0-4338 GCF_000455745.1 Alligator sinensis
CAAGATGGCAACCAGGGGGTGGGGCACTTGTTAAGGAACGGGGCTACCCATGCAGCCCTCAATGGCTTGCCAAAACTTGGTAAGCAGCCCTCCAGCCAACGTAATTGCCCGCCCCTGCTTTGTAAAGTTTGTGGCTGACCTGGGGCAGGGGTTGCCAAAAGGTGAAATGCTAGGATGCTTTTGGAGATGCCCTTCAGAGGAGACAGACACTGGGAAAGGGGAGTTTTGTTGTTACAATTCTTCTAATTGAATAGTGTGTCCTTGGAGGAAAGAGAAGGATGAGTGGGTTTTTGAGGGGGCTGTGGATGTTCTATGCAAGGTAGGAATAGTAAGAGATGGGGGTGTACCCTCTTGACATAAGGCAGAGAAGTGGCAATGGATAGGGCTGGGGGGAGATTTGTCTTGTATGGAGGTAATGAATATGGATTGGGTTGGGCATAGAGGGATGTGCTCTGTAAGATAGAGGCAGGGAGGAGCAGGGCCAAGTAGTACGAGTTTAGGGTTTTTTTCTTATTCTGTCTTATTGTAATATTTTATTCTATTTTACATTTTTTTTCTCTATATTTTAAGCTGTCCCAAGCCTTTTTTGGGAAGGATGACATACAAATATAATACATAAAATAAAAGCCAATTTTAGCCTCTACACACTGACAATGAGTTTTTGAAATGGAAGAAGTTAGGAGGAGGTAACTGTCCACAAACAAAGAACTCATAGAGTTGGGTGAGGTCCTGGATGACTGGAAAAAGGCAAATATAGTGCCTGTCTTTATGAAAGGGAAGGAAGAGAATTGGGGGAACTATAGACCAGGCAACCTGACTTCCATACCTGGAAAGATTATGGAGCAGGTCCTCAAGGAATCTGTAGTGAAGCACCTTGGGGAGAACAAGGTGATCAGGAACAGCAAGAGCAAGTCGTGCCTGACCAGCCTGATTTCCTTCCTTTCCATGACAAGATGACAGGCTCTGTAGATGGGAGTGGAAAAATAGATGTGGTAAACCTTGACTTTCCCAAGCTTGTGATACTGTTTCCCATGACATTCTCATTAAAAAGCTAAGGGAATACAGACTACAGGAAAGTATTGTCAGATGGATACTTAACTGGCTGCTGATCATACTTAATGAGTAGTCATTAATGGTTCCATGTCTAATTGGAAGGAGGTATCAAGTGCAGTTCCCCAGGGGTCCGTCTGGTCTTGGTATTGTTTAGCATCTTCATTAATGAATTGGACTATGGGATTGAGTGCACGTTTAGCTAATTCGCACAAAGATGACATCAAGTTGGGTGGAGTTGCAGTATTGTGGAGGGTAGGGCTAGGATCCAAAATGAACCAGATAGACTAGTCTACAATCAGTCAGATGAGCTTCAATAAGGACAAGTGCTAAGTCCATAGAGTCTCAAAACACATAGTTCTTGATTCCCATTTTATAAAACATCTTACTTTCATTTTCGGTTTAGATTCTTTTCTCTTTGGACTAATGCAAAAATGTCTTGCTTATTGCAACAAATAATTGAATTTAAACTGTTCTTCACTCTCTTTAAACCATCGGAGATTTTTTTTTTCTTACCAAGAAGTAGGGTAATTTAATTTACAGCAAAAACTGTTGGAGGTATAACTATACTTGTGTGTTTTGAAACAGAGACTATACATAAGTTTAAAGTCAAAATGAATATCTTGAATCACTGAAGTGGAGAGACAGAGGTTTTGCACTTTTTTCTCTTTGTTTTTTTCCTTTTGGTTTGTTTAGAAAATAAACTTCCCAAAGGATTATTTGTAAATGTTTGAGAGCTTGTAGAACACAACTATTGTTGGTGATGCTTTCAACTATTTAGTTGACACACAGCAATCTAAGTTTTGTAGGCCACTATTAAAGAACCTCTTTCCTTCACAGCCCCTTCTGTCTCAAAACTGTATTATTTTGGAAGCACTTGTTTGTGTATTTGTGCGTGCTGCAATGCCTGTGTTTTAGCAATTTATACTTTCCAGATCATCCCCTCAGCAATATGCCTATTTCATTAATTTAATTTATGACTCTGGCTTCTGTAGATTCCCATTGTCCACCAGCAGTAAGGGGAGGCTGACTAGTTTAAGAATATACCAAAAACATTTCTTTATCTAACTGTAGAAGCCACATAGTGCATTTTATGCCCATTTTTGTTTATTTTCACGCAAATTGTCAGTGGCATACTTCACTGATTTCAAAAAGAAAATTCCAGTGCGTATTAGTACCTAAGCTATAACACTGCTTTAAGTAGTCCTGATTGCTTTTACCCTGAATATCCCTAGCAGAGGGCTATTCTGTATCGGTACAGATCAGTAGGAGAGCTAGAAGTGCTGCAGAGAAGAACCATCCTTTTGTCTAACAAAAGCTTCCCTTTTTTGCAGCTTTCCAGGATATGAGTGTGATATATTGTATCTTCTATCCCTTGAGGTGGAGATTTAAAGCATGTTCATGATGCACATCTAACTTTATATTCTCCATGCTTAAAATTGATAGGAGCAGTAGGCAATAAACAGTTGGATAGACTACTATTTAAAAAGCTTTTTCTAATTTAACATACTAAAACTTTGCCAAGGATTGCAGGGCAGTGATGTCATGCATTTATGCTCATCTTAAACTGCAGAAAACTAATTTATTTGGATTTGAAGGTTGAATGCTCATTTTTTTTATAGAACTTTGTCTGTTGAAATAGATGAGTGGAATATTGGATTAAATTCTGGAAATAAGACATTCTTGACACCACAATCATTTATTTAAATGTGGCCTTGACTTTAGCCTTCATTAAATTCATTCATTTAGGAGCAAACTGTCTTTGACAGCTAGGAAATGAGAGATCAGTTACAGATTTTGCAGGGGGAGGGAAGAAGTCAACATAACAAAAACAGTTGCCTTTTCTCCCCCATGCAAAATCACCTTCAAAATTCCAGACTGATTTAGATTTGAACCATTAGGACTGCTGCAGAATAGAGACCTCTCCCCTGGCAGGCGACTCGGCCGCGCAGAGGGGCTGGCGGGTGGCGAAGCTCTCACACAGGGAGCTCCTTGCTGGCCTCTCCCTCCCACAGGCATCACCGGGGTTGACCTGGGCTCCCAAAAGCCACCCCTCCAGCTCCAAGACTACAGAGATTTTAAATATAGCAGAGTAAGATGAAAATAATAATAAAGTGAAAGTGTTATAGGGAACATCAGTTAGAGATTAAAGATAGTCTGTATGGCCAGGGACTGATCCATGAGTGGTGCAGTGGGGCTTTTCTACTGCTCCTTGACTGCAGAGTAGGGATGCCAAAGGCTAAACAATTATTCGTTTAGCCAATAAGCCCAGTGATAACCGATTAGTTTACTGGTTATCGTTTAGCTCTGCAGGCACAGTCTGGCAGGGAAGGTGGGGGGAAGGGAAGCCCTTCAGTGCCTTAGCAGGAATCAGAAGACAGCAGGCAGGCAGAAGGAGCAGGAGCGAGGGGAGGGGGATAGGGGGGCTGAGGGGCAAGGGGGACTGGTACCCATAGTGTATGAGGTTAAAAAGGAAAACAGCAGACAACCTAACAACTTGTCAGTTAAGCCATTACTTGCTGGTTCAAAGGTGCTTGCTCTCTCCCAGCACAGGGCTTCAAGTGCTGGATTTGCTACCGCCCCCTCCCACTCCAGTCAAAGGGCCAGGGAGCAGCTCCCAGCAACAGCTGTGTCTGATCTGCTGTATCATTGGTTAACTATTTAACCCAGGGGTGTCCAACCTTTTTGAATGTGGGGCCATATCACAAACTTTTTATCACCCAATAGGCCAGAAAGCCATATTCAAAGACTTCACAGGAAGTGACATCACACCAGGAAGTGATGTCATGTGACCTTTAACACCAATGAAGTTGCAGGAAGTGACAATGAAATAGGTCTGGAAATGTGCACGTGTGTTGCAGCAGACAGAGCCAAAGCAGCTATTGGGATGTGCTGAGAAGCGCACGCGCATGCATGCACGCGCACACACACAGCCCCAACCCAGCCCCGAGGCGCCCCCAGCTCCGCACGGGAACTTACCCCATCCGCCCTGGCCCAGCCCCGAGGCACGCCCAGCTCCATGCGGGAACTTACCTCGTGGGCAGGGCATGGGTCATGCTGCAGCTCCCCCGGCCACGCACTGGGAGCAAGGGGCAGAGCCCATCCCCAGCTTGTCCAATTAGGCGCGGCTGGGGCAGCCCCGCTCCCCACAGCCCTCAGAGCAGCTGTGGCAGGACCTGGCTCACTGATGAGCCAGGGCCCCGCAGGGGTAAGGAGCTCCCCTCCTCTCGCTGCCTGCCTCACCACGGCCCCGGCTCCGCGCTCTGCCGGTCTCGCCGTGGCCCTGGG
>NW_005843190.1:4359-17589 GCF_000455745.1 Alligator sinensis
CAGCTCCACGCTCTGCCGCGGCCGCTCCACCGGCGCTGCAGCCGCGATTCCGCGCACTGCTGCCACAGCCCTGCGCTCCGCTGTGGTTCTGTGCTCTGTGGTGGCCCTGCCGCCACCGTGGCTCTGCACTCTGCCTCCACAGCAGCCCTGCCACCGCTGTCTCAACTCCAAGTTCCACAGCTGCGGCCCCACGCTCCGCTGCAGCCACGGCTCTGCTCCACTGCCGCTGCCGCGGGCCAGATAAAATGGTTTGGCGGGCCGCATGTTGGACAAGCCTGATTTAACCAATATAATTAGAGGTTAAATGAAACATTTTTAAAACAATATTTACATCTCTACTATGTAGTAAATATTCAGTGAGCTCCCTGCTTTTAGAAAGTTTTGGCCTAAGTGGTTAGTAGATCAGGGGCTCAATTACTGTTGCACAGAATTGCAAACTTTTTTTATTGTAGAGAAATGTGTGCACTATTTTCTGTTTGAGGAATACATTTAGAGCAAGTATGTTTCTGTCTCAAAACGTGTTTGGTATTTATTTGGTATTTGGCCCACTTACCATGTAATTTTGTTTTGGACAGATGTTCATTTGTAACACTACAAAATACAGCTTTATGAAGAGCATACGTACATTCACAGCCCCTTGGCTGGAGAGCTACAAAGTTGGGACAAAGGCCAAGAGGTTGCTCCTTTGCTCTTCCCTCCCTCTCCCCATGAGAGCCTATCAATGATCAGCAATTCACTGGAATCGCTGATAGTGATTGGCAGGCACCAGTATCTGCTGTTACCACTACCATGACAGCACCACTACCCTAGCAAGAAGACCTGCTGGTCTCCCAAGACCAGCTTAGCTGCACACTGTCTAACACAGGGGTGGGCAAAATGCTCCCCATGGGCTGCATGTGCCAGGTCATATTGTCCAGCCGGCAGGGCCCTCCAAAAGTTTAGAAAATTAATATTTATCTACCCCTGGCTGCCTGTCAGGCAGACCTCAATGGCTTGCCAAAACTCAATAAGTGGCCCAGACAGCTCACCACTGAGCAGAGCTGCAGCCCCTAGTCCTAGCTTGGGTTGAAGCTCTGGTCTCTGGCAGGCTGTCATGGCGCCAGCGACATTCCCTCCCTCCTCCCCTTGGAGGGACTGGGGGAAACTAGAGCAAGGTAGCACTACATGCAACTTAACGTGGTGCCTCAAAATATAGCACCATAGACAAGTTCCCATTTCAAACAGGAATGTTTCTGCAGTGCTACAGGGACATGCACATCTGTCCCCTTGACTTCTGTAGTGCTACAGAGGTATTTGAAGCATTACAGATGTAATGTCTGTCCACAGCTTTAGTTAACACATGATTTGGTCGTGTGCACAATAGAAATCTCTGCGATCGTGGTTGAGGATGAATGTTAAATGGAGCTAACGGGGCCATCCTTTCAATACATTAAAGTAACATTGTCATCTGAATTGAACAATTCCTGTTAACTTCCATGGGCATTTAGAACAACCAGTGGTTTATTTTACCTGTCTGGTAATTGTTCAATATGAGTCGAGTCCTTTTTGAGCAAATTTCTGCACATCTAAACAAATTTATAGTCTTTACTGTTTACAACTCTGTTTGCAGCTTCATCACTGTTACTTCATTACTGATAAGAATATCAGAAATAAATTAGCTATATTAAGTCCTGTTGCCATCACATATTCTCTCTTACTTTATAGCATTCTTTTGTTTTTGTTTGTCTTCTACTATTTATGTAGACTTGCGTCAGTTACGGATGATCAGTAATGTATATTATGTGTATGTCATTACGCTGGGTCTCCTTTCCCACTTTTTATACTATTGTACCTTTATTGTCTGTTTTTCACTTACTTTACATGTAGGTGAAAAGGTAACTGAATCTGAAATGTATGTAAAGATGTTCTATATGTTTGAGCTGTCTTTAAAACTGACTTTTTTCCCCCTCAGGAAGAGTTTCTCACCATGGCCATCACGCAGTTCCGTCTCTTTAAAATTTGTACTTGCCTAGCGACAGTGCTTTCCTTCATTAAGAGGCTAATATGCAGGTAAATAACATATTTAGTTTATTATAACTGTATTCTTCTTTTTTAACTCATGTTGCTTTTATCTTTATCTTTCCTGCTTCTTGCAATGTTTTGACTTTATTTAATTATGGACCAAAGCCTATGCAGATCTTAGTTACTAAGCTCATCTTTAATCTTAGTATTCATTTGGTATTCAAAATGATATAGCAGTGTAAGTTAAACAATTCGTGGGTTCTGCAGTGGTACACAGTATAGTTTATATTACAACAGAGTAGCAGCTCTTATAGCTATCTTTAACTTCTTTTGTCAAGGAAGCCCCTGAAAAACATGTGAAAGTCTAGTCTCATATTTATCTCCTGAGAAGTCAGTCTTTAACTAAAAACCTAGAAGTAAAGTGTTTCTCTTATCAGATCTTGGTTTTTTAAATTACAGTAGCAACTCCACATTTGTCAGTCCCCAGCTTTCTATTATGTGACCTAATTGTGCCCCTCCTCCTATTATTTGCCAAAACGGCACAATTCGGCCTTAACCTTGAAGGGGCTTTCTACTTCTGGAAGACTTGAAATCATGGGGATGAATGTGCAACTCATAGAAGATGACTCTACATTTTTAATTAGAAATTAAGATTCTTTATAGGCTTTTTTCTTTGTGCACTGTAATTACAAAAATCTTCATGTAGAAATTTAAATATTGGTGTATATTGGTGATTTTGTGCCATGTAGGCTTCTGTGTGCATTATTGCAAACAGCTTAGTGAAGGACATCTGCTTAGAATAAAACAACTTTCTAAGCATAAGAAGTTTTGGAGCTACTTAAACAGTGGGATGAAAAATAAAACTGAAAATACTCAGTAAGTAAACCTTCATTAGGAATATCTAACTAACCTCATTGAAAAGGGGAAAAAAAGTGGGTTCAGAGACTAAAAAAATTACTAGAAGCATGGAAAAAATTCATTTGAATTGGAGAGAGAACACTCAACCTGTTAAAATAAGAAATGAATCTGAGGATCATAGGAAAGTAAGGCTGGAACGAAGCTCATGAAGTCCAGCCCCCTATTCAAGGTAGGATCATTCCTGACTAAACCATCCCAGCCAAGAGTTTAACTTGCTCTAGAAAATTTCCAAAGATGGAGGTTCCACAATTTACCTAGAAAGCTAATTCTAATACATGACCACCATCATGATCAGAAAGGTCTTCCTAATTTCCAGCCTAAAATTCCTCTGCTGCATCTTGGGGCCATTACTTGTAGTCCTGTCCCCTACAGCCAAAGCTGTTCCTTGGGGGGCGTGAATCGGGGCAACTGGCTTGGGCTCCACACTTTGGTGGGGGCCCACAGACAGTGCCGTACAGGCCCTGTGCATGGAGACATTGGCACATGCTGAGGGCACCACACCACATGGCTGCTCGCTGCCACCCCCCCTCCCCCCCGGGCGCCCAGGCTGATATGCCAGCCGCCCACAGCCCTAGAGTTGGCTCTGCCTACAGCCACAGAGAGAAACTCATCTCCATCCTCTTTATAATCACTCTTGAGGTGTCTGAAGATTGTTATCAAATTCCCCCTCCGTCTTCTCTTCTCCAGACTATATAATCCTTGTTCCTCAGCCTTTCATCATAAGTTTTGCTTCCCAGCCCTTTAGTAAGCATTTTTGTTGCTCTCTGCTGGAGTTTTTCCCATCTGTCCACATCCTTTTTGAAGTATGGGCCAAAAACTAGACACAGTATTCCAGATGAGATCTCACCTGTGTTTGAATAGAGCAGAGGAATCGTTTCTCTTGAGTTGCAAGAGAATTTTATTCTGTTAATAAAACTTAAAATGCTGTCTTTTTTTGCTTTTCCTTTTGCAACAAGGCTACACTGTTGGGCCATTCAGTTTACAATCCACTATGACCCTCAGGTTGGTGGTTCTCAACCAGGATGCCAGGGCAGCCTGTGGTATATAGAGATCCTTTCAAAGTACTTTAAGGTGCCATACAATGTCAGTGCTGTTAGGTGTGCAAACTTGATTCACAAAATAACTCCCGAGATTTCAAATGGGAATCCATAGTATTAAAAACATTCTGACCTGTTGTGTTCTTTCTGAGTTCTTTGGAACAGAAGAGTTACTCTGTTGTTTTTCTGTAGTAAAAAAATCAGTGAAAAATTGAACCTGGCATTTTCAGTGGGGTGCCTTAGGTGTAAAAAGGTTGAGAACCAGTGCCCCATGTCCTTCTCTGCAGTACTGCAGGCTAGCCAGTCATGACCCAATCCATATTTGTACCTGCAATTATTGCTTTCCAGCTGTATGACTTTGCACTTGTCCTTCTTGAATCTTAGCTGATTTTTTTGTTGGGGGGGAAATGGGAACATTTTTCAGTCTATCCAGGTCATTCTGAATCCTAGCCCTGCACTTCACAATGTATGCAACTCCACGTAACTTGTGGAGTTATAAGAAAATAGTACTGGATGTAGGATGGATATTTGGAGAGCCCCACTGGATAGCTCCTTCCCACTAGTCATTGAGCCATTGATAACTCTTGTTGGGCATGATGATCCAACTAGTTATGTATCCAGCTTACAGTACTTTCATTTCATCTTCACTTCCATAGCTTACTAACAAGAATTACATAGCAGACCAGAGTCAAAAACTTTGATAAAGATATATCACATACATTGTTTTACTCCCCTTCTCTTCCTCTGCCCCATCCATAGAACTTATGACCATGTCTACCTTGCCAAAGAAGGGAGGGAAATCAGGTTGGTCGGGCATTACTTGTTCTTGGTGAATCCATGCTGGCAGTTCCTTTCGCCTTGTTCTCTTCTCCTCCTTGCTTCACAATAAATTCCACAAGGACCTGCACCATGTATTCTAGGTTAGCGATTCCCTGGATCTTCTATATTTGCCCTTTTCCAATGAGTTGGGACCTCACTTGACTTCCATGATTCCTCAGAGGATAGCCAGTGACTGAGATTTATATTTGCAAGTCCTTTCATTACAGGTTTCCCTCACCAACCATGGGGGTTAGGTTCCTGAAAGTTCCTGTGGTTGGCAAAACTATGGTTGGTAAGACAAAAGGCTTATGGGAAAAATGGGGTTAGGGACTTGAATATGAATAATAAAGGAATATACAGTGTATAAAAATCATTTTTATTTACCTTTAATAGGGTAAATAAAGAAGCTTCTCTCCACTGTTCCCATCCACCCTGCTTCCTGCCCCGGCGCGTCAGAGAGCAGAGGAGCTGCGCAGGGATCTCCTCGCCCACCACTGCTTGCCCTGCACTGTCTTGGCAACATACCTCCTGCGCGTGGGGCTGCAGTGAGGGCAGCAGCACAGGGCTGCATCCCTCAAAGCAGCAGCAGGTGCAGGGGGCACATCTCCAGGGCAGCGGGGGGCAAGCAGCAGCGAGATCCCCGTGCAGCCCCACTGTCCCTAGCTACACTGGGTCGTGCCTGCCAGGTGGCAGAGGAGAGCCTGCACCCACAACCTGCGCCTGCCCCTCATACAGATCTGGGGGGTGTAGGTCCCCCCTGCCCCCTAAGAGTGCTTGCGGTGGCAGGGAGCTGCCCTGCCCAAGCCCACAGTAGGCAGCAGGGGGGAGCGGGGGCAGGGGGCTGCAGACCTGAGCCCATTGCCCTGGCAGCTGGGGGCCTCCTCTGGCAGGGCTGGGAGAGCAAAACCGTGGATACTCAAAACTGCGGTTGGCAAGGGAAACCTGTACTCTATGGTGTATCCCACCCAGCCCTGCTAACTTGAAAACATCTAGCTTCTCTAACCAATTCCTAACCTGTTCTAATCTAAGCAGTTTGTCTTCTTCCCTTTTGTTGTTGCCAGCTGTACATGTCACTTTCTGCCTAACTTAAATGCCTTTTTAGTTCAGTCTTCTTGAAACTATAGCTATTTCTGTATCATTCGTAACTTAGTTGCCCTGTGCATTTAGTAAGGGACCCATACTTTCCTTTGTCTTTCTCTTATGGGATACTTATAGAATCCCTTTTATTGCATTTTAGGTACCTTGGCTGTTTCATCTCAAATTGTGACTTAACTTTTCTGATTTTCTTCCTACATGCCCGTTATGACATTCTTGCATTCTTCCTCAGTATTTTGACCAGACCAAGTTTCCACTTGTGTATTTATTTTTGAGTTGCAACTCAGCAAAGAGATTGTTTTCTAGGCAGGCCAGTCTTCTACGATGCTTCCTATTCTTCTGTTCCACTGGAATAGCTATCCCAATGACTGCTATCAGAGGACAAGATAAAGATGTGAAAACAAGAAATGGTGTAGAGAAGATAAATTGGAAATATTTTATCTCCCTCCCTGCCTCCCCTTCCCCCCCCAAACATACAAAAACAGGGAAGCATTCCAATGAATTGTTTAGGTGCAAATTTAAAACTGATATGGGAAATGCTTTCACACCATACACAGTTAGCATTTCTTTGTCTTTTCATTGAGTGCAGGATTGAGTAGCATTCAATAAAAGGATAGTTATGATATCCAGGATAGATTTAAAGAGAGAGAGAAATTGATTGGGAGTTAAACTAGCTTTCCCATTATTTTTTCTCCTCCAATCCATGATTAATCACAAGTTGTGAGGATGAGTTCTAAAATTCTGAAGGACCTGGGGACCAAAAACAATGAGTTCAGTTACTTGGCTATTGATAATATTTTGATTTATTAAACTGGTTAGTTTCATATGCAGACAATTTTAGTTAAAATGTTTATTTCATTACTCATCCACCAAATTAAGGCAGCTTTGTCTTTATTATATGTAAAATCAATGTTTCTGTGTTATGCCTTTTAATTGCATTTCCATTAAACTTATTCCAAACCACAAGTTAAAAAGCAAGCGTTGTTCCTATTTTAACACAAAGTAAAAATCAATCTGAATAAATGCATCTTGCACTATATACAACTGCTTCAGTAAATGTGTGGAAAGTGTAGTGTTACTTCCTAGTAGCCTTTCTGTTTAACTTGATACTTTTTGTTTTTTAGTAGTTTTAATGATTATCAACTGATGAAAACCAACATTTTATGGAAAATCACTGTTAGCATGAATGCAAATCAAAATAAAATTTGATTGTTTTAATAAAAAAAATTCCTTCCTTCTGGTTTTTAAATCAAGGTCAGTTGCATTGAGTCACACTTTTTGTATCCAGATTACATGCGGCTTAATTTTGTATAGGAAAATAAACTTTAATTTTAAAAAGGTTTAGAAGAAAATAAATATATATGCAATTTGAAGTAAGGAAATTTCCAGCATAAAGCTTTCATTCAACTTAAAATCTAGTCAGTTTTTAAAAAGGAGGTAAGTAGTTCTATGTGTTGCTTTGAAAGTATCCCACAGCCAGGACTTCTGTAAGTGAAATATAATGAAATTATTGAAATAAATTGTCAGATACTGCATTGGAAAAAGTAAAGGAAAATATCATCTTTAATTTATTTCTGTTTATAACATTGAATGTTAATTGTAACAGCAGTAGGGTACTCCACTTCCAGACAAAAGCTTTGTTTTCAACACCCTGATGCTGAAACAACATACTTTATTATTTACCAATATTTTCCTTTTTCATTTCAGTGATTTTTTTTTTTTAAGAACTGAAAGTCACATATATGTATGTGTTTTGTAGGTGGGAGTCCGAAGTCTGTGGTGTCTGTATATAAGTTGTTGAAGACTGTAAATAGATATCTGGCTACTTTAAAACCATAGGATGCCCATCAATTATTTTAAAAAATAGTGGAACTAAAGGTGGTACTGCTGATTCAAACCACCTAAATATCAGAACATATGGAAATTATTTACTCTTATCCCAGCCTTTGTCCCAATTTCTTAATGTTCCAAACCTTAATTTAACAAAAAGTAGCTTTTCTACTGTTTGCTATTGAGAGATGTCTGTTTACAGCCTTAACTGTATTAGGCTTTTTTGAAATCTCTATCGCAGGTGAAACGTCTGTTGCTTTCTCTGTCAGTTCATGCACACTGATCTTCACCATTGGGTTGGGTTCTTTTCCCAAAGAATGTGAAAGCTACTGGATTTTCCCATGTCATAGGCACCCATCTGCTGTGAATGGTAGGGAGCAACTACTTGTACAAGTTCCAGTGAAAATGGTTTAAACTGAAAGGCCTTGATTCTGCAAAGAGAAAACTGGGTGGACCCCTGCATCTCTGCAGAGCCCTCTTCTGTTACCTTGCAGGAATGGGCCCTAAAATAGCATTGTTGAGATTAAGGGACTTTTTTTCATAAATATTGTACTTTCTTGTGTGCGCACACGTGTGTATTAGCAAAGTATAATTATATGAAGTGTCTGATTAGCCACTTGTACCATTTCCCCAAAATATTGTCATCCCATAAATAGACAGTTTCAGAGATGACCAGTGTGTGTATTAAGAAAATCTCCACATCCATAAACTATTAATTTCTACAGAAATGTTAACACAATTTAAATAGAATGCATGTGTCTAAAGTTTAGAGTTTGTCAGTTTAGAAGTTAGTAAAAGCATACGTTTGAAGTGCTCTTGTTCCCTGTTATCTGCTCAGCAGAGAGAGGCTGTCTACCAGGACAGTTACTGCTCTCCCGATTAAACCACAGTGCACAGGAGTTCATTAAGGTTCTCTTGCAGGAAAAATACCTGCAAGAGAATAAAGAAAAAGTGTGGGAGAAACATCTTCCTCTTTCAGTATGGAAGATCCCTCCTGTAGGAGAGTTCCTCCCACAGTAAAGAATGACTGTACCCTTCCCCACTCAACTCCAGAGGATTGCAGGGAGTTGAGCAGTGGGATAATGCTTCCGGTGCCTTCCCCAGACTGTGGGGTCACCCTAGTCTGGAGAGGGCATGTGGAGTAATTGCTATGTGCCTTCTCCCAGTCTTGGGAGCAGAGAAGGCTCCTTGTAGCCCCTCCTGCTCCTCAAGGTAACTGGGTGCCCCTAGTCTAGGGAGTATGCAGGGAACTGGAGCAGCAAGGTAAACCCCCAGTCTGGGCAGGGACTGGAGCAGTCACTACTCCACATACTTTCAATAGATTGGCGTTGCCTTGGTCTGGAAAGACACAGAGAACAGGGGAGGAGGAGCTGCTTTAGACTGAACACCTGTACTGCTTTCTTTCCAGGAAAGATTTCTAGCGGTGGAAATTTCTCAAAATGTTTCACCCCTACAAAATTAGTGCCTGTTCAAGTGTAGTGTAGTCTAAGATTGGGAGTTCAGTCTGAAATACCCCAGGAAATGGGCTTGTAGAAAGAGCTGCAGGAATCTAGTGCACATGGGCAGGACTGCAGCAGATGCACTTGCACAGACTTACATGCGTTTAAATTAGATTGTAGTGATACTTGGTGTGTACTAAACTGGGAATCAGTGAGCAAAGCCATAATGCTGTTTTTCTAAAAGAGGGAAAAGCTTTGAAAGAGATGCTTTACTTTTAAATCATATAGATCCTTGCATGTTTCATAAATTTTGCTTTTTCACTTTATCTATAATGTTTGAGAGAGTTCAGACTTCTTCCGTGCTCTATTAATGGTATACTTAAAGGGATACTGCCAGCTTGACTATTTTTAATGGATAAATGGCTGAATAAATAACTAAATCAAGTTTTTAGTAATCCTTTAATTTTCTACTTGTTACCCTACAGTCTTTAATGTACACTATGATGAATGCTTTTTACCACTGAGTTAGATATATTAAAAGGCAATAAAACTTCTAGGGTTTTGTCTAAACCACATCTTCCATTGATAGAATTGCAGCAGTGGTTGCATCATATTGTAGGAAGCCTAATGTTGATTGGTCTCATTACTCGATACTTGGTGATGTACTCTGGAATCCAGAATTGGAATTGAAATATGTTTAGTTTTCTACTATGTTCCTGTAAACTACTAGCTCCTCTTGCCTCAAAATTTTATCTGTACATACAAGGAAATGTTAATGCTTACTAAGAAAATAGTGGCCTATAATGAAGAAAAGCTGTGAATATTGTGCAAACCTGTCCCAAAAAATTCAAGTAATCATTAAGGATCATTATAGGGAATCTCAGTACAAGTGTATGTTTTGATCTAACTTATTATAATAAGGTTTGCTTTTTTTCAAGCTAAAAGTAATAGAAATGTTTTCTGTAGAGTTATACCAATATATCAGTGCCATGTCGGATCGGCACCAATAAAAGGAAAATTAACATTATTGTCAGTTGGCCTTTTTTGGCCAGCGTAACCAATAACGTTAACTGATAAATATAATATGGCTTCTGGTGAGGGCCCCTGGATGCCACGTGCATGTGCACCAGGAATGCAGCCAGGCTGCATGGAGAACAGCACCCTGCAGGCAAGTCTGTGGAGGGGAAAGGGTGTGGGGGAGGGACGTATCCTATGCCCACCTGGCAGCTGTTGGGACAGCGAGTTGTTTCCTGCTGCCAAGCAGGTAGGGAATGCTCAGCCAGCACAGGGTCCCTGGGGCAAAGGCAGCAGGGTGGAGAGCCCCGATCCTGCAGTGAGCAGCTTGGCTCTGCTCCAATTAAGTGTCCCCGCACTTAAAAATGGCAGTAGGGCTGCTTGAAATAAAGTTCTACACATGAGGTTTTAATTCAAGCACCCTCACTGCCATTTTTAAGCGCCGGGCCACTGATCCCCTGGATGAGGCGCCTGTGGCTCTGTCCCGCTCCCCACCCCAGCCTCAGGTTCCATTTACCGCCCTGGCTGGGCAGCACCCTCTGCCCTCCTCCCTCCTTCACCATGGGGGCCTTGATCTCCTCCCCCTCCACAGACTTACTTGCAGGGAGCTACTCTCCACACTGCCCGACTGCGTTCCTGTAAATCATTTGTCATATTGGTATCAGCTGATATGCCTGGTTCATAATTGGCTATCAGTATCAGCCAAGAAAATCTTTATCATTATACCCCTAGTTTTCAGTGAACTTTAAAGAAGTACCTGATGAAACAAACGCAACACTACGGTGTTTGCAACTTTAAATATTAAAGCAGTAAGAATTTCAAAATGAAATCGACAATAAACAAAACTGAAGCTAATTATCGTTGTCCAAACAGAAAAGGCAAAATGTGCAAAGAAAAGAAATGATGAAAAACATATCAAGACTTTAAAACTTTCTAACAACCTTTAATTCTTGTAAACAAAACAGTAGTTTTTAATGCACAGTATGTGTTTCCTGAGTCCCCTTTCTAGTTCTCTGTCATTTGATAAATAAGTAAATGTTGGGGTTGTTTATTAGAATTCATTAGTGATTTGGCTATAATTCTCATCACTTTCTTTCTTTTCAGTATCTTGATTGGCCCTCAGCTTTCTTTTTAATGTAGTGTTCATGTTTTCAGAGCTTGGAGGAATCCTGCATTTTTCTTTCAGGTCTGGAAGGGGACGAAAGTTAAGTGGAGACCAAATAACTTTGCCAACTACAGTGGATTATTCATCTGTTCCTAAGGTAATAGCTTTAAAGGGTTGGGTGACTTTGAGTAAATACATTCTGCCAATCCCATTAACAATAAAATAGAGAGAAATGTGATGATCTTCCACTTGCAAATCTAATGATAAACTCCTATTCAATTGTATTTAGTCAGAAGTAGAAGACTGGACTTCATGGGATGAAGATGCACCTACTAGTGTGAAGATTGAAGGTGGCAATGGGAACGTAGCCATGCAACAGAATGCTTTGGAACAAATGGAGCCTGACTATTTTAAAGACATGATGCCCACTATAAGGAAAGCGCAGAAAGTAGGTTTCAGGCATACAAATGTATGTATGAAATTTGCCTCATATATTAATCAGCCGTAACAGTGATTTAAAAAGTAAGTAAGGGGTTTTCAGGCAAAAAATCAGCAGCCCTGCTTCTGATGTCTGATTTTGTTGGCCAACTAATGTGTTTCTGTCGTGCCTCCCCTTATATGTTTTGTTCTCTTTCTGCATGTGGCACTGAGGACAATTAGGAAAATGTGCTAATCTTGTTCTTGTCAAAAAATCCAGGTGTGTACCTTCCCCTTTTTTCTAAGTTAAAGCAATGACTTTAACATTCTTATTTATTTCTGTATTCTGTCTGAGACATGTGTATTGGTGGGGGGGGTACTGTTTCTCAGTATCAGAAATGAATTGTGTATCATATAAAGGAGAAAAGGGCTCCACTATCACTATCTACTTTAGTCTATTTCATAAATACTCTTTTGTATGCAAATATGCAAACATTGCTGCAATAGGAGTATATTACTTAGAATATAGGACTATACAAATTCTGTGTGTATAGTTGTTTGTTTTTTAACTAGAATAAAAGCTTATAGAGGAGGGTATTCTGGGAAGACTGCCACAGAATAAATCAACTTATTGTATTAAGGACAAAGCTTTCCGTGTTCTGGGTGCCACCAGCACAGGACAAATGAGCAGCTATCCCTTGGTATCTTGTCTGTCAAGACGCCACCAAGGAGAAAATCTAGTTCTGGTTGTTTGGATTGTATCACATCTCCTTGAGCCACAAGAGAAAGGAGGAGGATGAGCTGGTGTTGCTTTGGATGCTTCAGTGGAGCTTTTCTAAGTTCTTACAAAACAAATAGCAGGGGTAAAAGAGGCTTTTCTCCACTATTCAAGGTGGAGAGAAACAAGTTTACTAGTTCTAGTAAAACAATGCAGACCTTCATTATGCAAGAGACTTTGCATCAGTTGGTGTGATCTAAAGGAAGCAAAACATGGTCTTTCCATGAGAATCAGATTGCTTCACTTGCTCATATGCTGCCACCTGGTAGCATAGGCTAAAAGCCAGCTAGGAAAAACGCATCACATTTTTTTTTTTTATGTGAAGTCATTCCCTCGGTCCTTTTCAGGCAAAGTCGAAGGTTTGCTCAGTTTAGGTTCTTAATAATCTTCTTTTGTTTAAACTGCTATTTTGATACCAGAATGACTGCTTCTAGCATAGTAACCTCTAGCGGCATGTCTACATTGGCCCCCTGTTTTCTAAATTAGTTGCCAGGAATGCTGCTGTGAAGTATGCCCTGCTCCTCTGCATGTGCCACCTGCTGACATTTAAGGCCATGTAGTCACTCTATAGCATCCCTGAACATGTGCCAGTAAGCATGTCTAAAACACAGTGCTTAAGAGCAGTGCTTGGGGCACTCTTGGGGCTACTTTAAGGCAGCCTTATTGACTTATTTTGGGGTGTTGGTGGACACGGGAAGAGCATGGGCAGGGTATGTTCCATAAAAACGTAGGTGCGTGGAAGATAAGGTATTGCTCAGTGAGAAAACAGTAGGGAAA